>NC_134576.1:107600010-107782510 GCF_050947875.1 Dermacentor variabilis
AGCCCGATGCTCTGACCACTAGGGCACAGTCGCGCGTAATCTTCAATGGTGCGAACGCCAACCAGTATTCTTGAGATGATCGTCGCGTGATGGAATATGTCGCGTGGGCACGCGGGCACGCGGGCACACACGCCCGCACGCCATGTTTCATTACGCTAAAGACGCAGGAATGAAACGGACAGAAAAAAATACAGCAGTTAGTTGCCCAATTTGCGAAAGCTTCACTTCACATAGATTACAAGATGTGCGTTTGACCTGCGTAACATCTTGCATGAGCTAGCTTGCTGCCGGAAAGACGTTACAGAACGTCCAACTTGGGAACACGCATTTCGACGACGTCTGCAAAGGTCTCAAGGCAGCTTGCCCCTCTTTACGCATTTGCTTACAACGACGCTTACATTTGGCATTCCATACATATTACGTCAGTATGCCAACAAATGATTGCGGTGGATATGCTGTCGCACGTAAAGCAATAGGAGCCGGTGAAGTTGGCTTCTTCCCACCACACGTGCAATGTGGCAAAGCCAGCTTGGCACAGTCGTCACGAGTGCAACAAGCACGCACACACGCTCTTGAAGATCGTTGGAAGGAGCATGTCACCACTAAAGTGCTAGACTTCATTGCGCGTCATGGCCGGATCAATGCATGCCCTGCACGAGTAAGGCAGACCACGTGAAGCGCACTATGTGCCGTCGATGAGCTAACAAAGCAGAGTGCGGGCGTTGTCGTAAAATACAGGATGGAAGTTCTATTGCTTTTCCTTATTCTTTGCATAGTGATTCCGTGGAAGAAATACAGACGCCTCAGTGATTTTGTAAGAAGGAACCATGAAAAATGAGAAACGATTACTGTGCAGCATGAAGGTCTTCAGCATGGTGGGAGCAGCATATTAACGATCGAAAGCGTCCGTCAAAGAAACAGCAATGTGGAAAAATATCACACGACGTTGCTTTAGGTCGATACCAAGAATGTGATAAAAGGTTGGCACGTCAAAGTTAATACAATAACATTATATATCAAACAATTACTCCTAGTTCAATCCGTACATGCTAAATCTAATGACTGCAATGTGCATGGCTCGTTTAGACAACAATACGACAGCGAGAGAGAGAGAGAAAGAAAGAAAGATCAGCCATTCAGATTTGAGAGTTCTCACTGCGTAAAAAACAGATTCGCGTTTTTACAGCCCAAGAGAATGCATTGACACTGAATGTTTCAACGGAAGAACTGCATTTTCACTGCATTTCATCTAATTGTACACGCAGGAATCCAGTGGAATGACTCCAGAAGAGATGAAGATGTTCGACGATGCTTCAGTGAGTTATATGATTGAATAACCTGGTTGAATCCTTAGTACCAGAGACATGCACCCCGAAGCGGATGGTGTGATATTCGAAAACCGAGCAGACAATTAGAAAAGGCGCATCCAATCTTTAGTGGTGATGAAAGTTATTAGTAGCTGCAACGACAGTAAATGAAAAAAAGAATACGAACAACGGCAAACATTCAGGTAGATCTCAATTTCAGGACTATAAAAAAATGAAAGAAATAGGAGCCAATTGTACTTTTGCGTAAATGTGAACGTAATGTAGGCTTAGTTAAAGGCTGTTACAAGAAGACGAACAACATAACGGCAGAAAAATTGGAATTTCTTTGTATGTTCGTCAGCATTTCAATCTAAAATAGAGAGTAAAAATAATATGCCATGTGAGGCGAACATTTGACTCCGCGTTTTCTTTTCGAACGGCGACTCTGATTGTGCATCGAAACATATGTCTAAGCGCGTGGATCCTTGAACAAGCTTGAGAAGTAGTAACTGAAGTGACTACTTATGCTGTTTTACATTGTCTTGCCAAAAGTGCTTAAGAAAGAAAGGAAAGCAGACTTCTGCCTTCTTTGAGAATCCCATCCCAATTTTCTGCTAAGGTGTTTTCATTAGGGGGGGGGGGCTAGGGCACAAAGAATTTCACTTGCCTGTAACCGAACCATGCAGCTTATAATTCGCTGCCCTCCATTGAATCGTCAGTTTGAAACTTCGCACGCGAATTACGCTTTCGAATACTAGCTAAAATATTTTTACAAAGGCTGTAATGGCGAGAAACATGCTACACTTCGCATGCTGACTTACCAAAGCGTTCAATTTGCTCCGCTATTGATCACGGTGTCGCAAGGTATACATTGGCGAGAGCTGATAAGGCTCCACAGTGAAGCGGTGAGTGATGGGCAGTTTCTTCGTTTTCCTTTATACGCGTGCTTTTCCTTCAAGCAACTGTTAATTGTGGGTAAGCGCTCGTGTTGTCCTTTTCTACGGCTCCGTATGTGTTGACTGCGCTTCCCCTTTAAGCGTGATCATGAACTTCGTGAGTAATCGAATTTCTTATATTTCTGTTTTCTGCAAACGTCGAAACCAGGCACACAATGTTCTTTGAGCACTCCTAGTCGCTATAGTGGCGTCGCTTTCAAAATTTGCATTTGAGTCATACTGAAGCTGCTTTTAGCAAAAGGTATCTTCGATTTGCTAGAAATTGTAGTGTAGCAGTGCTTAGGGAAAGTAGGAGACTTTAAAAAAATATAACATGGGAAATCTTACTAGATCTGGGGAGGGGGGATATAAATAGGATGCGGATAAAGTTGGCAGGAAGTCGGTAGTACCGCTAAGCAATGCTAGTAGGCATTTTAGTGAGGAATTCCTTCATTTGAAGCGCACTGCTCCATTCAGTGTACATGCCGTCAGGCTGCTTCATACTCATCGCACCTTTGTATCTCTTTCTTTGTTTTCCAGGCTTGCATCCAGAAGGTAGCCGAAGGAGTCGTTTAGTCGGAACAAAAACTCAGCAGAGCTCAAGAACTGCAGGAGACCGCAGTACACCGGCATGCCTCGACGCAACTTTTAGAAGTATCGAAGAAAATAAAATTAGCAGAATATGGAAAACCATGAACTGAAGCGTTCACTTCTTCCACACAATGTTCTGTCCACGCAAAACGCACTTTGAGACACGTTTATCACACATCCAAAGCAATATAGAGGTTAACGGAAAGAGGGTTGAAGTGAAGAATGGTGGTAGAACAAAGAAGGTTACTGATGAGCACTCTACGGACCGTATATTTTAGGCCGGGCCCGGCTCGAGCCCAAAAGTACCATGCGTTGGGCAGCCCGAGCCAGGCCCGGAGATTTTAAACGTGACCCTTATCAAGTCTGGTCCTGAAAGATTCATTGGGCCAGGCTGGATCGGCCCGGCTCAATTGAGCCCGGCCCTATTCTGTACGACCCATTAGCCCTTGAGTCTAAACGAAGCTGGGTGAAGTTCTCGGTTATTATGAAAATACTGTCGTGGGCTCAGCCAGCGTCGGGTGATCTTCACTGTATTAAAACAGCTTTTTGCCATGCGTCCCCTCTTGATGGCTACTTTATCTGTGAGAGAAATAAACATTTCATTTCGTTTCATTGCTGGCCGACCACTCACAGATAACTAGTCGAATATTTGGTACAAAACACACATACAAAATGGGCAGTTGGGAAAATAGGTACGGATCAGGCTGGCAACAGCCGCCGGGAGTGGCACAACGCCTGCTTACATTTACGAAGGAGGATAGAGAAAAATAGATGCCTTGATCACCATGCTTGTGCATTAAATTGTGACATGAATGGCCGTACTACATCTTCTAAATAGTTGTGCGGCAACATACTATGGGAAAGGCATAGATGAACACTCCCGTAGACATCACCAGCCATTTCATCTCTGTTTTGCAGATCATATAATCATTGGGATGTACAGTGATGGAACATTAGCCAATAAATTTGGTGCGAATGTAAATTTAAATACGCTGGTATGTTGACTTTCAAGAATACCATATTACATGGACACTAGAAATTTTTTTCATTAAACAGAAATTCGTGATCCACTAGGCTAACGCTCATGTGGAATCATATTTTCACAGGGAACATGCAATTATTACTGGTTTATTTGACTTCAATATAATCGTGTCAGTTCTTTAGTCGACGTTCTATACACCCTTTCTTCGCAATATATGCTAATCTGTACTTTGTGTACTTTTGTTTGAGTACAGTGCATGTACAATGCAGGCAACGCAGTTTTATCAGAGTGGAATATTATATGATTGCTTGTTCAGGCAAATTCGCAGGGAACCCACCCAATTCTAGAAAAAACATACAAGGCTGCGAATACGACGGTTGAGCCACTTAACGTGTGAAAATTGCATACAAAAGAAAAATTCAATGAGAGAATAACCTTTCCTGCGCTCTGTTTTCTTTATCACATTCCTCTTACCAATGCTGAGAAGTTCTACAGCATCCGCGCATACGCTTTACCTAAAAACGATGGACAGTATTTGTATGACGACGATGGAAGTACCATGATCTCGAGTACATATGTAGTGGCTCAAGTTAGTTGACAATTGGGTCACATGGCGTAAGATAGATACATAGATAGATAGATAGATACATAGATAGATAGATAGATAGACAGACAGACAGACAGACAGACAGACAGACAGACAGACAGACAGACAGACAGACAGAAGGAAGGATAGATAGATAGATAGATAGATAGATAGATAGATAGATAGATAGATAGATAGATAGATAGATAGATAGATAGATAGATAAAAGTACCTAAGTAGGCAAAGAATGCTGATCGCATTAAAAAGCGGGACGTTCAGAGGGTGCGGTTGATCAATTGGTACCGTTATCTCTGTGGCCAAAGAGCGCCACAGGTGTACACTAATCTGTGCAACGTACAGATGCTGTGTCATGGTCTGGCTGCCTCGACTTTCTTCAAAAAACGACAGACACCACCGATATAAAATTTGCATAGGGCTGCAGTTTTTGTAGTCTTCCGTTTAGTGGAGCTGCAAATAGCATGTCCGGGCCTAAGCCGGGCCTGTCTGAGTCTAGGGCCCGACCCGAGCCCGAAGCTCCAAGGCAGGAAGCTCCGACGCGGGCTCGAGTCAGCAGTTCTTACCCGGCCCAAGGCCCGCTCGCGGGCTGTGGCGGGCCCGTGCAGTCATGCCCACGTTACGACAAGGCGAGATTGAAAACTGTCGCTGAAGCTAACACCACGAAAAGGGGACCTTTTCGTAGTGCTGACTTCAGCGACATTCCTTATTATGCTGACAGAAATGTATAGTACTACGCAATATCAGGCTCACCCAAGAGCTTGACGGACGAGGAACGCGGAAATAAATGTTTCAGTGTTCAGGTTGTTGACAAACATGACAGCTTAAATGACACAAATGCTACATTCGACCGGCGGAGGCTGGCGTACTTAAGGGAAGCGACCGTCGGAAAGGCGCCTGCATGTCTGCGGCGTCGACTCGCTTTGATAGGACGACAATACATCAGTCCCCAGCCCGTTGGCGCCACCACGTCTGCTGCGACGACTCTCTCTGTAAGGACCCCAATGCGCCGCGTCCCCAACCGAACGACGCCGGGATGTCTACACGTATTTGCCGGACCAAGTATTGTTTGTGGAGTCACCGTCGCCTTCACGGTATGATTGGAGTGGGGGAACTTCTGGAATGAGAAGTTTTGTGGCGCCGTCTCGCGGTTCTTAGAAGTCGTCAGTCGATGGACAGACGCGGCGACCACTGTCTGCGGAGTCGACACTGGGATCAAGAAGCTCCTGCTCGGTGCAGGACCTCGTGATCGAAATTCGATCGAATTTGTTAACTTCATCTACATTGATCTAGTGCTCGCTTGCGAGCAGTAGTACTTGCGTGGCTGGCGACTGGCGGCGCCAGTATGGGAAACTAGCTGGCACTGCAGTGCTTAGCCATATTAGGCAACACCTCGCCCACTGGCAGCCCCAGTGTTAGCCAATAGCCAACCGCGCCGTTCTTAGCCAACATAACGTAATGCCTTAACGACGGACGTGGCCGTATTGGCACATTGCAAAATATATTGCCAATGCTATTATTTCGTACGATTCAAGAATGGACAAATGCCTGCCCAAATTTCGCATGGCGGTACGATGCAATATGCAATAATTTACAAAAAGGTCACCAAATAAAGCTTCATAGTAAAGCTTCATAGTGTCTTTATTTGTATTAAAATGCACCAATGTTGCTTCTCGCTCTTTTATTTTTTTTTAATCCGGTAGGACACCTATCAATATTGTACCGTTACCGTTACAATATACGTTGATGACGACAAAGGGGGTGGAGGCTGGCCTGGCAGAAAAGCACTTGGAAGAGGTTGAAAAGGATGAGCTACTTCGGTGTAGCGTCGCGTCCTGCCACTAGACCATGGTAGATGGCGCCTAGCAGGCATCCTTTTACAACTCTTCTTTTTTTTTTCTTGGAGATAAACAAACGCTCACCACAGACAACAAAAAGAACAAAGTTTCCGACGTTTCGATATCCGTACGGGTTCATTCTTCACAAATGCGCAAAAGGCTGGGCTTTGCCTTGTATACGTAATCGATGACGCAGTGAACTGTTCTGTGTCTCGAGTAGACTCCCTTCTGTCCGATTAAGTGTCTGACGTGTAGATTGAATCAATTAGCCGCGCGTCCCTTGGCTGCGTTATTTTTGTGTTGTTTGACGTGCTACCTGCTCTTGCCTGATTCACCGGTGTACGACGCACTGTAGGGTTGGCACGTTATTTAATATACTAGGGCAACTCGATGTACTCTTCGCCCGCGGCTCCGTACGGAGTGGTGGGAGAGCAGGACATCGAGGCACTCTATTATACGCCACTGACGGGTGAAGTTGGCGTTCCAAGTGATCCTTCACGCAAGCTAGTTCACTTGCGTGTGGGCCACGTGGGTGATCTGAACGGTGCAATCCTTGAACACACTTGCAAACGTTATGAGTCTTGCGCTTGTGCGACGGCGAACCCTCCCTTTCAAATCACAGATGGCATCTGTATATAAGACATATACCGATGATATCAATCACAACACTGCGAGCAATGCAGCGAGTATACAAGGGGGCACAAAGTCAGAAATTCGATACATATCGCCTGTTGCCACTCATCATAGTCGCATGTGAACAAATGCCCTATTGCTTGTCTTCCCATGCAGGCTATAGTGCAGTCAAGCTGCGTGGCGCATAACAGAGTTCGTTAAATTGGAGACCGCTTTCCTCAGACATCTGCCGCCCATTCGGAGAAGTTGGCTGTGCTAACAAAAATACAGATACGCGCATAAAATAGGCAGCAGGCTATGCTGCCTCAAATTATGCTCTTTATATGTTCAAGACCTAACTAAGCAATTATGGCGAGTTAAATTTGTCCTTCATTACAGCACTTCTCGGATGTACTAGTGGGCAGCTGTGCTAAGCCTTTAGCAACCTATAAGCTTTTAGAATAGGAATAGAAAGTAAGAAGAGTGCACTGTTTCATTTTTACCACCCAAACTACAAAACAGCTGGATCTAGCAATCCAGAAAATTCTGAACAGCAGTCAGATCGCAGAATTTATTGCATCGGTAAGGAATCACGACGGTCCAGCTTTCGCCAGGGCCCCCGCCGAGGCTTGTCGAGCAGCGTGTTTTCAAACCGAGGAGTGCGTTTCTACTGACGATAAATTATACGCTGAAGCAGGGCATCACCGGGAGACTGCGTGAAAAGGAGTCGCAGTGTTATAGCCACCATACTCGTAAGCGTTCGCACAATATACCTGCGGAAAAAGAAATTAAAAACGCACATGTTAATACATGCACCAATTGATACTACATGCACCCAATTGGAAGAATATATTTGAGAACAAAAATAAAATGCATGCACTTACCTCAGCGACAGGTCGGTTTCTTCTGTTCGCGAGCTTACTTCTCAGTAAGGACAACTCTCCAACGGTGTTATGTTGCGGCGTTCGGCTAGTTCGATATGCTTCACTCAACAGCAGTGCGCGGACAAGCTTGCAAATCGTGGAGCTCACGTCGCTGATACTGTACACGTTGCCGGGCTGGTTGACGCACCTCAAGCAAACAAACCGTGGTGCAACCGCAGTGGGCAGCGATGGTTGTTTACCCGACGCTGACAGGCGCGCTGTCTTGAAGCAAAATGTAAACAAGAAGGAAGGCCCTAGGGAGGCCTGATACTCCGAGAGAGCCAGTGTGAACACGCTCTTTTGGCGGCGAGAGGAAGGGGGGTGAGGCCGGAGTAAGGAGCAAGAAAAAAAGTGAAAGAAGTTTCACGTTCATTGCTGCCTGAGCCGTGCTCCCGCATGGGTTGCAGAAGACAGTGCTGGCCTTTCCTCCTTTCCCCACTAGAACCACTTCTCTCTCCGTTTCTGCATAGTAGCGCAGGCTAAGCTGCGCGCAGAATACACAGCTCGTACTTTCATAGCGCAAGTGAGGAAAAGGTACGAAGGCAGTGGAAGAAAAATGCATTCTGAGTAATGTGACTTACATCATCCTCTCACTCATGCGGCAGCTGCGCATGCTATGCGTTTACATGCCGAACTACCCGTGGCCGATCACTGCAGCTTTTTGCTCAAGGGAAAAACAAATTTACAAAATAGGAGCGCACGCGGCTATAAGCCTGAAACATAATGTGCTCAGCGAAAAACAGGAATCAATCAGGCCGTTCTGCCGGCACAAGTTTCATTGCTGAAGAAAGAGGCTAGTGAAAGCTAACAACGTCAGCACTACTACAAGCCACGTTTGTTACTTTAGTAGAGCTGGCTTACATAGATTGCGAAAGAAAATTAACTTGAAAACGTTTCTAGCTACCAGCGTAGCCAATCTGAACATGCTCGTAACGTCTGCTGGCAGTGGTTCAAAACGACTTGCGGACGAGTTGTTTATGTTTGTCTGTTTCCAGTAGCGGCTGTGGCTTATCTAGCAGTAGTATTCGTGGCGAGTTTCTTAAATATTAGAGCTGAAACATTCAGAATAATGAATGTCACTGCAGAAAAAGGCAAAATGCTAAATTTTTTTTTCTGTTCTGCTTTCCTGAAGAGAACGGTAAGCCGAGACAATGTGTGCGCCAAGTGATAGTCTGGCGAAGAACATAATTCACCGATATGCCTCACGCATTCGTTGCTTCTAGTTGAGTAATACAAAGCCCCTCACAGACACAGACTTATGAATAGAAACAAAACAGTGGCAGCCGTTCGTAAGAAGCCTCGCGACAAAACTTTGGGCCGCGCACAAAGAAAGCGATGGACAAAAATAAGCCACGGAAATCTTGTTCAAGGTGCGCATAATGAAAAGAAATCCAAATGGTGTCCTCCGGCAGACTGTTAGGAATGGCCGGCGTTTATCACGTGACAAAGTGCTGCTGGTGCGCATATGGTCCTGGTACTTTGGCGGCAGCAACCGCGCTCCTGCCGCATCTCTGCATTAGTGATGTCAGGGGTGCACCTTTACAGCCGTCCCAGTGGAGGACCACACTCTCTTTACTTTTTGAGCGTGGTATCTCTTCTTACTTTTCTGCTTTTTTTTTCTGCGGGAAGAGACTTCCGCCTACAGTACCATTTGGTCCTAAGGGACCATTGTTCAAGTTCATTTGAACAGGGTGCCAGCGACGTCATCAGGGGGAGTCACGCTTTGTATTAACAACTACATGTCAAAGCGCTATAAGATAATCAAAAGAACAAATCCATGGATTACAAGGGAAGTTATAAATCTAAAGCGAAGATTAAGACGGAAACGCGGGGACTGTTCGAGGTATCCAAACTCCGAGAAGAACTCCATTCAGCGCACGAGCCAAGACTTCAAATGCCTTATCAAAGAGTCGGAAGAAAAGTTTTGTAATGAGTCATTCATGAACTTCCTTAAAGAGGCACCTCAGAAGTTTCAGCGTTATGTCGACGCGTCCACAAAGCCGCTATCCTCTCAATTCAGTGGCAGTGCTGCAATGCAAGCTTATCATTTTAATTCTTATTTTACATCCGTTTTCACCAAAGACTATAGTCATAGACCTGAAGTTACAGCCGAGTGTGCTAGACCATTTATTGCAGACGTTGAAATCAATGAGCAAGGTGTTTTAAACCTCTTGCTGAATATTGATGTTAAGAGCCCTGGTCCTAATGGTATTGTCAATGCGTTTTTGCCTGGATATGCTAAATTGGACTCTAAATACCTTACTAAAATTTGTCAATCCTCTGTTGACAAGGGTTGCTTCCCGTAGAATGGAAATGCGCAATAATTGCAACTATACAAAAAAGCGGTAGCAGGGCGGATGCCGTGAACTGTAGACAAATTTCTATTACCTGCGCGTCTTCTAGACGTCTCGAACAGATTATTTATAAACAATTCGCTTCTTACTTGGACAAATACAACTTCGGCTTTCCTGGACAGCATGGTTTTGCGAACACAGCTATCCACAACCACCCAGTTCCTTGAAATTGTCCATGACCTCTCTGACACGTTAAACTCCCTTGGTCAGAAGGACATAATCTTCCTCAACTCCGCGAAAACATTCGACATAGTGTCTCATCCCAAGTTAATCACAAAAATTGTTTCGGTCTTTCAAAAGCCCACAGTCACTCGCTCATTTTCATCTTACGTTTCTTTAAGAGAGCACAACATTGATTTCGCAGCTGGGGCACATCACGTCCTTCTTGTGTTGTACGTAGTGTGTCAGCATTTTAGGCCCTGTTCTATCCTTGATCTTTATAATGCAACATAAATGCAACATAATGCAACATAAAAAGCAGAAAACTAGGTGGGGTGATGAAATTGGAAAATTCGCAGGCGCAAATTCGTATCAGCTAGCGCGAGACAGGGTTAATTGGAGTCCGCTGGAAGAGGCCTTCGTCCTGCAGTGCAAATAACAGCAGACTGATGATGATGATGATGATAATGATGATGGTGAAATCGAACTGCACGGAAATGCGGCCACCGCACTTAAGGAGTTACACCCGCAAATTCGAATCGAATGCGCCAACTCGAACCAGCAAATGTGTTGGGCATGTGTACAGAATCTTTTTAAGCTTGAGGAAATGCAAGAAATGGCCCATTTGAGTACCATGTCGCGCACTTTATTATTACATTGCGTATGTCGTCATCCGTGAGGCCAGAAACGATTCGTGGACTATCAATGCAACATCATGCAGAACATGTCTTTTCAACGCGATACCAAGCTTCCAGCCAGAAACTAGTTTTTCGAAAGACCTACTGGTATCTATAGCGTGCGTGGGACACGAAACTCGAGACAAGCGTCAATGGTAAATAAAGGTGGAGGTCTCGAATTCTAGTCAAACCCTGCGTCTCTGCAATCAAGGGCTGAAATTCGTCATAAAATATGGCGCATCTCCCCTTGTGATATGTGATACATGAAGTCACAACGTTCGTTTATCCATATGGGCTTCTAGTGTCGCCTCAATGCCTGTGACACTCCCTGGCGTAATGCAGGAGCCAGGTGTCACTAGAACATGATTATGTGAAGTTCTATAACTGCTTTAGCAACTTTTTAAGGAGTTTCATTACCTAAGGCCAAGTTCTTCTAATTGATGGTGAGCTTCCTCGATGACAGTGAATTCCTCCAGAATGTCTTGCTTGTGTATTACCATCTTCGTCGTCATTATGAGGGCCTCAGGGCATAGACGGGGCTCGCAATGAAGCAGTTTGAAGAAAGAGACAATGACACAAGAACGAGCAAGTATAACATAGTTGCACCTCCATGGCGAATTCCTCCTTACCGAGGCACACACAAGGAAACCCATCTTACAAACTCTTTCCGCGTGTACCAGACCATGCGTGACAAAGCATCACTCATTCTTTCGAAGTGTACAGGGAAGGGTTATCTACTCTCATCTCGCGGAAAGCACTAATATATGTGCGAGGCCAGCATATTCAAATGAGCCCCGATACGGCCGATTCTGTGGCCGCGGTCACCAAAGTTTGCTTTCCAATTTACGTCCTGTCCTGGGAATAGTCTATACATCCTATATGTGTCAGCTAGGCTCCGCAATTGCTAAGCCTAGCTCTGTCAATCAGCTTCTGAATGTCTCCGATCATGAGCCAATTTATTGGCTCGTGGTCAGTGGCGTCACAGACGGAAATCACAAAGGAAAAGGAAGAAAAAAGGAAAGAGTGCCACGCATGCTCGGTCTGCCGACACAACGATCTTTATTGCGTTGAGAGCAAACCTCCCAGGACCTTTTTTTCTTTACTTCTTTCTTTTTCCTTGCCGAAACAGATGCAACTGGATGAGCGGCTTTCCTCCTTAATGCCGTATAAATGCAGGTGCTGACGCACACCAGACTGCACAGGCGGAAGACAATCCCGCACACAGTCACTCGAAGAGTTCGCTTCGCGCAACCCACGTAACAGCAGTTGCTCAACTTCAAGTCGCCGGTAGTGAAGTTGGGCAGTTGGCTCTCGTGCTCTCCTGTGGATAAACACTCTCCTTCGCCGAAAGAAACATGAAGAACCAATTTGTAGCAGTCTTTGTGATACTCTGCTTCACCTCCGCCGCTGTGGACGCGAACGGTGAGTACGGCATTACTCATTTACGTGTATTAGGGGTGAATCTGAACATCGTGTGAGGTTTGGCTCTGCTTCGCTATTAAGCACGTGCGCTCGGCGTTGTACAGTCGAGATAGTCGTGTGGCTAAGATTATTCCTGTGCTTCTTCGCACGCGCCGAAGCTCCATGGTGAAATAAACGAACTCAATTCTCTGACGTGAATGCAATTGGCTTTACGGCATGCACGGTATGAATGCCATTAGTGTAACGTGGCCAGAGTGACACGCCCATCTTGCAGCACTATTTCGCGATATTAGCAGAAGAAAAACACTAGCAACACTCTATCATGCTAGTTTCTTGGCGCTCAGTAACTTTATAAAGATTGACGAAGGGCTAATGAAGGAAGCTATAGGTAAATGTAGCAGAGACTGTAGCAGAAACGGCTTCGATTATGCAGCACACGCTCGTTGTCTTCCCTGAAAAATAAAGGAAGCACAAAATCTTCTTAAGTTTATTTCACAGCAGTGATAATATTGTTGTATTGAGGAAGTATCACGCAATGGCGACAGCAATTTCTGTTCGTGTGCGTGCGTGCGTGCGTGTGCGCTGAGAAATTCCTTGCAGGCGGTCACAGCAGCATACATACATGGTTGAGGAGGTCAAACCTATACACACGGGACGGGTCTTCTTAAATCACATAGGCGTTTTCGCATGACGGGCAGCAGAGTACATTGGCCACAAACAGTGACGTGAAATTGCCTTTATATATAGCGTGTTTCAGCTGGGAATATTCCAGAATAATAAATGCAGTAGATTTGGGTCTTAATGATGATGTTTCGCGGACCATACTTAATAAACTGTGATGGCCCACAGAATTTTCGTGATAATTCGACAACAGAATCATTCAAAAAATTTTCACTAAGCAACATTGAAGCAATGATTTACGGTACATAGTGTACATACAGAATTTGAGGCAGTGAGCACTGGAACCAGGCCCGTTTGCTACAAGCTATGACCTTTACACTAGCTGCCAGAAATAGGCACTCACGACCTGGAACAACAGGCAACGGTTTTCCGGTTATTATGCTGCCCCTTTGCGCAAACGCGCAGTACGGTGAAATGTTACCTGAAGCAGCAGTGGAATTAAGTGCGTATTTTCAGTCCGTGTGAGCTCCAGAAAAGCCATGGCTTTATCTTCATATTTTTGGTCGATCATGAAAGATCAGACTTGAGAGCCCTGTTTGGAGAAGTGTTTGGCTAAATGTACACCAGAATACCAATGTAACACTTTTTCTGCAGCAATTGCACGATTAATCAAAGCGACACTGTTCTACTGCAACTAGTCTAGATAGAGCAACCGTGGGCACAATAAAACTGCTCATGCCTAAGTGCAAAACTAGAATAGCATAAAACCGAGACCACTACAGTGCCTTTTGGGGTGCTTTTAACTAAATGTTTTCTGTTGCTTAAAACGAACTTAAATTGACACTACAACCAGTTTTCCCACGGAGAGTATTTGTTAGGAACTCAAGTTTCATTCTTTCTGGCAGAAAAATCTCGATTTTAGTAGCGAAAAACATAAAGGATGCCGTTCCGCATTTTAAACTTTGCGTGGAAAGCTTAGTGCCAGTCCGTCAGCCCGACGTTGTAGGTTTCAAACTATTTGCTCGTATTTAAGCAGTTGATGCGAGAAGAATTCTTGAAACCTGGGTTGAGCCTTTTGTTTGAAGAAGATGCAACACGACCCTTCTTTATTATGCAGACCTCAGTGTAGGCACTGCGCAAATGCATGACCTAAGTGTGAGTGGACTCGGGATCCTCGGGAAGGCGTCGATACCCGCTTTTTTGTTTTGGCTCCTTTTTTGGCGTATTGAGCTTCCTCTCCCAGTAAGAGTAGTGTTAGACTATTGCTAAATTATAGTTCACTAATGCAGCTGAACGTTGTATTACTCTGAAGTGACCATTCAAAGGGATAGAATTTCACAGGCAAAATGCGGCTGTAATACAGTTTTTTTTTTGCGGCACAGTATTACATCATGTTTTACATATACATTACTACTGATGTCGCTGGCGCTTCTAAGCGATTTTTGTGGTAAACTCACACTCAACCCGAAATCCTTTGAAATGAACTGTCAACTGGCATTGGCTTAATGTGTCTAAAACTATGGCTCGCATCCCAAAGCAATCGATGTCATCAATTTAAGGCATACTTGAGAGTCAGCGTATAGGGTAAAGAGACCCTCAAATAGACAGAAAAATATAGTCGCTGATCATCGTGAATTAACACTGAGCCTAAATATACACCAACTATTTTGCACCTCTCTCCTACGAGCAGGTTAATCGGCCAAAACAATTTTCCCTTGTATTAACCCTCCAAATTTGCTTTTGACACATATAAGAAAAAATCGTATCCAAAGTCAAACGAAGCTCATGAGTACAGTTGAAATGAATAAGCAATGGGCTTCGCGATAACATCGACGTAAACTCAGCATGGACGTCCCAATTGCTCATCGCGCTAAGTTTACACCTATGAGCACCTCTGGCATTGAAGTAAGTTGTGGAAAAAAGAACACGTTGACCGAACGCAAGGTTGATATCAATGTGGCGCGAAGCTTTTTTTGTGTGGTAACGATGTAGCAGCTGTAGCGGATCGTAAGAAAACAGCCCCGTCACCCATAGTTGTTAGCTGCCTGTGTCACGAAGGCGAAGGCAATGCAACATGCTTGTCGATGGAGGAATGCTGATGCGGGGTTGATGCTTAGAGAAGTACACGACATATATTGATACACATTTAAAGCTCCTATACGACTTACGTCACGCTGGAACACACGGATTCTGGGAGATCGGCCAAGAATCGGCACATACCGTGTTGCATGTACCCAGTGGCCCAAGTTTATCGTATTGGGGCACATATACCCAGTGACCCAATTTGTCCTCCACTCGGAAAGGGTGTGCTCACAGAGTGGAGCGAATAGTAAAAGGAGGCTTCGATAAAAAAAAAGCAACACCGCATGTCTAAAACAGGACTTTTATGTTCCGCGAGACACACACAGAAGTTGAGGGTAGATCATCGGTTCAACATTATCGGCTATCAATTCTGCTAAAACTGTGAGCGGTTGCCCGCCAACATGTTGTGTGAAAGGCACCAGTTTTATAAGTACCTACATTGTGGCAAATCCTCCCGAGAAAAAAAAATAGAGACACAGACAATCGTTCACCTACACATTAGCAGAACCGAACGAACAGTCTTTGTTTCTGAGACTGCATTTTAGAAAACTCACCTCGCCGCACATTGGCTCACAACTCTCTAAATGCGCTGTTGTACATTTTAAGATCAACGAGTTTGTGTGAATGCGTTTGACCACGGTGAACCTTTCCTGTTGCACGTGTATTCCGGAAGCCCTTTTCTTATTTGTCTATTTTCCTCTTGCTTCATAACGGCGGTATTGCGTAGCACGCTAGAAGAAAGGAAAAAAAAAATCCAACCTTTTTTTTCCTACTTTCTGCTCGTTAAGCAAAAACCGCCGCTACGAACTACGATCAACAAGCCCAAGCTCCTGCCCTAATCTTCTCCCTCGCCCCCTATGTAGGGTAGCAAACCGTACGCTCTTCCGGTTAACCTCCCTGCTCTCCTTTCTGCATATCCTATCTCCCTGTCTCGAATGCAGCTGCAGTGGACAGAGTCATCGAGCAACTGAAGTCCTTGGTGCGGGAGTTTGTGAAGGACCAGGCCAAGGCTCAGGAGTATCTGAGTGCGATCGACGGTGCGCGCGAGTGCCTCACAGTCGCCAAGGACTTCAACCCGAAGATCATCCAGCAAGTTAGTGCCACGCCCACTCGATCAAAACGCAAAAAGCGAGCGTCTTAGTACACTGGCATTTCGGGTGATGGCCACAGTGACAATCCCCAGAAGCCTCCTTTGTTCGTGTTACAACACGTCTGAGATCAGCAGAAGTATTCGTCATGAACCATGCCACAAGTGTAATGGGGAACTTGGAAGCACTTCTAAAAGATTATTCACCAGCTTCGCATAAAGACTTATAATGCATTTGTTCCCCATAACAGCTTTCCTCAGTAAGGAGACATTGTTGTAAATGTTATACGAGTGCAGTGCAAGCGAAGTGTCTTCTTTTTCGAAAAACTTCAGCAACTACTTTTTTCATATGGAGTAGGAGGCTATACAATGTACCCCAGCCCTCATTCAATAAAATCTATCTATCTATCTATCTATCTATCTATCTATCTATCTATCTATCTATCTATCTATCTATCTATCTATCTATCTATCTATCTATCTATCTATCTATCTATCTATCTATCTATCTATCTATCTATCTATCTATCTATCTATCTATCTATCTATCTATCTATCTATCTATCTATCTATCTATCTATCTATCTACTAGATAACATGTGTCTCGGCCTTCTCTACCCGCTCCTATGTTACTATCTTAAATGATTGGCCTATCATTGACTTACATGCTGAAACGGCTACAATATTTGTGCAGCTTGCCGACAGCGCCATTCCGACAGCTATAGAGTGCGGTGGAAAACATATAGGCATCAGGGACCCGCAGGAAAGAGCAACGGCGGTGAGTAGATCAGGACCAGATTTTTTGTTTACGCTGACAGAAGGTTCTTCATTACTAACGACAGACTGGTGATAAGGTATACTTCGTATCCGTTATCGCTAAAGCTGACCCATTGTTTCTTTTTTGCACTTTCGGAAGAGTAAATTTTTATCCTGCCGTAAGCACAGGCATAAGGCCACATTTTGACTTTCTATGCTTAGCACGTGTTTTTCCTAACTCAGTCACAGTATGAATATGACACAAAGAACTCCTAGTCACTGAAAACATGCCGGAGCTGGATTTTCACGAAGAAAAATCTACAGGGAACGTTCATTGAACGTCATGCCAGTAAGTTTGGACAGGCAATATAAGTAATTTTTGAGATTCGTTAGCAGGTGGCAGAAGTATTGAAAGTTGAGTTTGCCGGTACGAAATAATTGTAGCTAAACGTCGCAAGGGAACAACGCGTACACGGGAAAGGTGGGACAGTGCAAGGTGCTGACCTTGCAAGGTGTTACTGGCCCATGCACAAATGTATACGCCGGGTATCATCGTTATCACAAAAAAAAATATAAGAAACGACAAGCGAAAAACAATAGACCATGTCTTATCAGGCGAAACCACCTCCTTTGGCTAGAACATGATCGAAGCCTGCGTTACGCACTCCTAACCCGCGTTGATAATATGAAGAAGCTCTGTCATAAATGTAGTGAGAATAGTCAGAATAAGCGCACTCCGACTATAAGTTATACCTTTTGTCTTATTTTTATTTTTAGGAGGTTTCATTAAAATGACTAAGGCATACAGTGTCCTCAAATAATGTCACCTCTTCGATCAATGGCAACGCAACGTAAAACAGTGAGATCTGAGCGCACACCATGTTTGTCAAGGAACAAGCATAATTGTCTGAAGTGTTAGGTAGCACTGGAAATAAAAAAGGGGGACTCACTCACTTGAAGTACTTTCATTTCCAGATAAGGGGCTGCTTGGTAGAGAAGGCGAATAGCTTTAAGGTAAGTTCATTTTCTCTTACAAGCAGGCCTATCACGAGATACTTGGTAAACGAATTCATGAATTTTGAACTCCACGTGTGATTAGCTCTTTCCTAATCCCCCCGGCAACGAAGTGCAAGTAACATGTCCATTGTTCTTATCACTCTGTTCTCTTTAACTGAAAAGTAGCGTCGACATTTTGGTCAAGCGTACAGCGTCCAAGTCCACCAGTGGGCTCCTTCTCTTAAAAAAAGAAGTGCTGCACCTCCAAGACCTACGGAGCTACTGATTTTTTTTTTCTATAGACTTCTCTTGCTGCAGGAATAGACGTCGTAGAACGTTCAATTTACAAAATGCATGTTTATATCTAGAAATGTCTCACGGCAGCTTGCGCGTCTTTATGTATTCGCTTGTAACGACGCTTACATTTGGCATTCCAACGGGCTGGCTCGCATATACGTGAACGGACTATTGTGGGTACAGCAGTGGGAGCCAATGAAGCTGGCTTTTCCGCATAGTTATTTGCTGTGCGGAGAAGCCAGGGCGTGGCAAATGTTATCGCGAGCGCGTCATGCACGCGTGCACACTCTTGAAGGCTGTCGAGTAACGGCGTACACAGGTTGGCACCAGTGAAGGACTCGCTTTCATAACGCGTAACCACCCGACCACTGCATCCATTATAGACGCGTCACACAGGCTACCGACACATACAATATGCCGTCTAATAACTAACCAAAACAGCGCAGATCCGTTGTCGTCAGGTACACGATGGAAGTTCCGTCAATTTGCTGCATTTATTTTATAAAGTGTCACGTGGAGGAAATACAGAAGAAGAAGGAACTGCGTAAAAAGGGGACCCTGGGAAAAGGAGAAAACAAAACAATTAGTTTGCCTCATTAAACGCTTCTGCAGGGCGGGAGCAGCGTAGTAGCGATGAAATGCGTCAGAGCGAAAGAAATAGCAGTTTGGATGAAGAACACGAAGTGCTGTTGTAGATCAGAAACAATAAAATGCGACGAAAACTTGACACATTACTTCTTTACCGAAAACATGAATTATCGAAGAAGCATCCGAAATTATATCGGTATATGGTAATTCTAATGAAGGCAATGTGCGTGTTTCGATTAGACAATAAAACAACGAATCCGAACACAGGCAAAGATCTGCCTTTCAGCTTCGACAGTCCTCACTGCGTGTGAAAGAATCTCGTGCTTGAGCAAGAAAGTGTGCGTTGACGCTGAACGTTCCAGAGGAGGAAATGCATATTCATTGTTTTTATCTCAATCTCAACGCAGCAATCCATGGGAATGACACCAGAAGAGACGAAGATGTTCGACGACGCTTCAGTGAGTTACCTGTCTGAATCGTCACGTGATTGCTTTCAAAGTTCACGCAGAACGATAAGCATGCTTCATTAGGCTAAGATTAGCAGTTTATCATTGTCGGCAGCTTTTCTTTTTTCCTGCTCTTCCCAGTGTCGCGTGCTTGCCGTTCAAGAGACACTCGGAAGCAGATGATGTGATAACCAAAAAAAAAGAAAAAAGAAAACAAGCATGCACAGAATTAAAAACGTACACGAAATCTTCAGCGGTTATGAAAGTTTCTACACGCTGTTTTAACCAGCTCGCACCTTACAAGGGGCAAGGAAATAGACACGAGGCAAAGCGCTTGCCTTATGTGGCGAAACGTTAAATTTACGTCCCACATTAGACACGGCATGTCCCTCATTTTCACTGAACTCGAGCTTGGCGACTTGTACACTACCTTTACGATCCTGGGAAAGATTGCGGATAATGGCAGTATGACACTGTGGAAAGCTCGAATAAGTAACTTTCTACAGAGACTGTAATTAACCTAGAAATTTTTAAACTTATCATATCTCGCTGTAAAATTACTTCAGACTTTAGCGTAACCTAAGGAACGTGCCTTGCATGGTCGACCAATTCACCGAGAAGGCAGGGATAACCACCTACACGTCTCGTATAACGCATGACAACGGGAGGAAAATGAGCAGTCAGAAATTATTTTCAGGCCAAATAGTTAAACCACAGATTTCAGTCGTACTCTACGCGTTACGAAACCACGGCACTAACTTTATGCAAACATGAAGTTCCAGCCGTTTTGGGTCATCCCAGAGCAGCGGGGAAACCTTGTAAGCGTTTCATACGGCGCTTCTAAGGCGGTCATAAACGAGGCTTTAGCAGTTTTCATTTAGTACCTAATTAACTGACGCTGTTGAAAATTTGTCTGCGTATGTCCTCTAACATTGGCCACATTCCTGCAAAATATAGTAGCTTGAGTTTTTATTTCTTTTCTTTAGAAAACCGTGAAAACAGGCATGAAATGTTATTTAGCCATTCGAGTCGCATTATCAGCTTCGCGGTAAAAGTGTTGACTTGCAGCATACTAAAACTGCTTAGCAGAGAGTATGCCTTGAATTTCTAGAGAAATTGTACTGAAAGCTGTCTTTAGAGGAAGTCAGAACTCCTTTTCTTGATATTCAATCGGACGTATTATTACACTGCAAGGAAAATATAGTGCTAATAATGTTAGTAGGAGCTAGGCAGGAATTCTAAACAACGGTGATACACATTTTAGTAAAGAATATCCTTATTCGAAACATACTGCATGCCGAAATTCTATGGCATACGTATCGAGTGGTCACATCTCGTATAACTCTTCTTTTGTTTTTCTAGGCTTGCATCCAACAGAAGACTGAAGGACTAGTTTAGTCGGAACCAAACTTGAGCAGAGAGCGACTACTCACGAGGGCCGCAGACCGCAGCGCCTCGACACGCTTTGCTATGTGTCAAATAAAATAAATTTCGTTGAAGAAGGAACTGAAACGTTTGCTCCTTCCGCACGATGATTTGTTCCCAGAGAACGCACTTTGAAGCACAATCATCTGTCATTCAATACGAGAGAAGTTTACAGGAAGGTGAAGGCTTGGTGGTGATTAGCAGTGATAGAGCAAGGAACGTCGCAGAAGTTAGTCTTTTTGTAAGAACTTTGGCTTCAGTGACATTCCATATGCAGTTGACAGAAATTCACGGTAATGGAAAAAAACACAAAACTCATCCAAGTGCTTGCCGATTGCGATCTGCGGAGACGAGTGTTCCAGCGATTCAAGTTGTCGATCTACGTGAGAGCTTGGAACAAGAGAATTATGTTTCAAGATGTGTTCGTTCGGTGAGAACTAGTGGTCCCATCTGGCGGTTATTTATCCGCCTCTAGTCAATGGGAGACACCAGAAAACGACGCAACAGTGCAGCTGGCCATTTAATTATATGATGCGTCGATTTATTTACTACCCGTTTAAGGTTTAGCAATGCCATGCGCACGTAGTGTTTGTGCTCGACATGAAGCGGAACAATTTCGCATAGCGGGAGCCCACTCAATTGAAACTGCGCACAAAAGCGAAAGCTAAGGCCCACCGTTTATGCACGATGACAAGCTGAGTGGCAGAATGAGGTGAAAAAGACGGAGGAAGTCGTTACCATTATCAGAGCACATCATTATTCAAATTCGCGCGTACTTCCCCCCTAGCTGTGTTTTAGTTTATTTGCTTAGTGGGCTTCCGCAAAGAGCGCGGCATTCAGACGCCCACCGCCGAAGCAAATGTACTTGAGCCCCACCCCCCGCCCAGGACCTCCTACAGCATTCACAAATCTAGCCGAGGGGTCCCTCCGCTTGACTACATTTTATCCAAAGTACGCAGTACAAAACAACGACGGCGCGCAATGAAAGGGCAAGCTAGGCCCCGTTTATTGTCTACGCCTCGATACAACCTCTATTACCGTGCCAAGACGCATCACCGCGGAAGCACATTTTCTTGTATCCTTACGTTGGCAGCGTATTTTCCCGAACAGGTAATATAAAAGCAGAGGGTTGCGAGCCCGCACCACAGTAGGATTCGGCGTTCAGGCAAGAGACATAACGGAAGCTTGTCGCAAGCGTAACAGTCCTTTTCGATTTTAATCTCCAACCATCAGACAACCGCCCCCGTCTATCTCTCAGCGGATTTGCTCGGTAAACGCCCCGTTACTTTCGGTACACCCTTGGAAGAACACGATGCGCCAATTCCTCGCCGTCACTGCTGTTCTGTGTTTCACATTCATCGTCGTTGATGCCAACGGTAAGTCTGATTGGATGCGCTGTTTTATGTTAATTTGGGGGTCTTACTCCGGTGTCTACGTTTCCATCGGTGTCTAATTTTCCCTAGTCCGTATGCATGCGAAATTATCCTTTATTTTTGGAAATAGTGAGAAGCTTTACTTTGCAGTGAGATTTGAGAGTTCGTCGTAAGCATTAGATATCTTCTTTGGTGTCTACGTCTGGAACGGTGTCTAATTTTTCCTATTCCTTGTACCTGCAAAATTATATTACTAAGTTTATGTATTAACCCTGCCCTCCGTAATTACTTGTGACGCTGTGTGTACGTAATAAATAAAATAAGTAAATATTGTTTTTTGTAGAGTAATTTCTGGGCGGAGCTTCTACGAACGTGACGGTTCATTTTCACGCCTCTTTGATTACCCTCTTTTGGCTATAGTTCTCACTTCAGCAGCAACCGTTTTGCTTCGCAGTTGATGTGATCATCGACCGGCTCAAGTCTCTGGTGAGGCAACTGGTACCCAACGAGGCCCTGGCGCAGCAGTTCATGGACCGTATCGACAGCACGCGAGAGTGTCTGCTTATGGCCAGAGACATCAACCCAGCCATAATACAGCGGGTGAGCTTGCCTTGTCCCGTTATAATATTTGCCATTTCTTTTTTTTTGTCTCGCTTAACAGCGCTGAAGTCGTAACATAAATCGTCGAGCGTGAGGCGCATTAGTACGCGTACAAATACATGGGCACTAGACATAGTGATATCACAGAGCGTCGGTAGTGTATCACTAAGGATAATTGAAGGCATAGTTCTTTTTTTTTCTTGTGGTGACCTCATTCTCAATGCCATTAGTGAACAACGAATAACTCTCCTTGAATCAGATCGGAAGACGACGGCAACACTAAAAGAGCAACGACCCGGGCAGAATAATCGCCGATAGCGAATCGCACAAATGCACTCAATCACATGTTGGCACTTGGGGCAACGAATGTCGAATAGGGCCAGTCACGTAGTGTAAACTACTACTCTTTACTAAGAGCAACGTTTACATTAAAGACAAATCTATCATGCGAAACCTGCGCCTATACGGAATAGTACTTTGGTAGAGGCCGGTACTTTGCGCCTTTGATTTCTGCATGAGAAAACGAGAATTGAGGTGCCTCTCCGCGCCTCCTGTTACGCTTAGTAATTTCTCACAAATTCGGTGCCATAAAGAAAACAGCATAAGTGAATTCAGTGACTAAGGCGATGTTTTCAGAAAACAACCGTGGCTCGAGCGGTTGTCGTGCGAAAACCTGTGCAGTATTTACAATGCGAGCGCCCTATAGGTCCTCTAGCTGGCAAGAGACCCCTTTCAATTGCAATTGGCGCCAAACAAGGACAAAATGCGCCAACATGTTTCAAGTTTTCATTTAACTGCCATCGGTTCCATATAGGCAGACTCACTTCTTTCCTCTTTCCACGACAATTCCCGCACACAAAGAGACAAGTTAAAAAGACTGCATACATACTTGTTTATTACTTCTCTCAGGAAACAATACAGTGTGAAACACTGTTGACGCGTTTCAATGTTGAACATTTCGCGCTGTTAGCCAGGATGCTGATCCTTGGCCCTGCCATCCTCCACCATGTACCGGCTCTGAAATCATTTTATCCGTGCCAGTGCGCTTTCAGTGACTGTCGGCTTCGATAGCGGAGTGCTGCGGATATGGAATCTTACTTACAACATCGTAGAAGTGTTTGTTTTTTCGCCAACAAGGAGTATCTTCTTTTTGCCCAGTTCACCGAAGGTATCATTCCGACGGCTACGGAGTGCGCTGCGAGGACCATAGGTATCTCCGATCGCATGGAAAGAAGCAATGCGGTGAGTACCAAATGAACTTTCCTCAAGCTCTTATAGTTTTGTCAAAAAGTTCAGATCCATGTGCTTCGCTGGACAGTTAAAAAAAGACCTGTGGCCAGCTCGGCCTGCTGTGAACGACTTGAGTCAAAGTCCTGAAGTAACTGAAATCTTACGCATCTATTCGAATCAAGGTCAACACTGATTGCAGGCCAAAGCTAAAAATGCCTGATGGTCAGAAAAGTGCACAGCGGCTCTCATCTATCTCCCTGCGGCATCAAAAGTTCAGCTCTCTGGCATCACTCTTGTCGTCTAGTGGTTCAGCTGGTGACGTATCGGAGGGGGAAATGTTCGAGTTTGACGAAAGATGCTTCTTGAAGCCGGTGACTGCGCCAAATATACCTCACGTTATATTTGTAAAAATATGGCAACATACGACCAAGGCAGCACGTTGTGTGTAATTAAAACGGTATAAGCATGTCCTTTATGGTTGGTCAACGCAATAAGAAAACTGCGCGCTATAGCAGTCATTGTACTTTCGAAGAATTCCGCGCTTTAAACGAGGATAAGCCGCTGTCCCCAGAAGGAATGAAATAAGTACACTCACTTAGCAATTGTCAATATGAAAGTCAGGCAGCAACACTATGACATAGAATGGAATTTTCAGCATGGTATTTTTGTATATTGCAGCTAAGAGCTTGCTTTCAAGAGAGGGCCGACAGATTCAAGGCAAGTATATTGTTTTATTCTCTTCTGTAAAGACCGTTCGAGTAATTATTTGCAATTGTTAAATATTGCAAAATATTTAGATATTTAAATAATTGCATGGTTAAATCATAGTTAATAATAATAGTTAATAATAGTTGAATGATTACAAGGTAAATATTGCTTCAAATTACTTTGCGGCTTGACAATCTATATCAAATATTAACACCACAAAACGGCTTGCCCGGCATAAATCAACATAACTGCAACTAACGTTTTCTGTAAACAATTCACAACTTGAAACGTAAGTAACAGCGCAGGAATGGTACAGTGAACAACAACTTGCTCTGTTCCTTACATTTAAGTGCGTACCAGCAAACCGCAATAAGCTGTCTATTACGATTCACACGTTCCAACCCACTGTCCACAAGAAAGTCAAATGACTGCTGCTTTTTTGTTAACTAGGATAAGGTTTCAATAATAAAACATAACTGCCAAAATTTTGACTGAAATACGAAACGCAGAAAGCACCCCGTATTCGTCTGTCCGAGTAAATAACGCTTAATAGCTCACTGTAGCCAAAATAGACCTGAAACGTGGCGACTGGTCTCAAAAACAATGACTGGAAGCACAAACCGCGTTACAGGAACTACAAGTTGATGAGTTAGTACGACACCATGAGCCTGCTATCGAAATCAAGCTTTGTCATTTTCCCACAGGCATCCAGCGGTATGACGCCCGATGAAATGACCATGTTCGACAATGCAGGGGTGAGTGTCTGAAATATGGTATTACTGGTTTATGCTACTCCTCGTGACAAACGTGGTCTACAGTTTAGACGGCAACATGGAATAGCGGGGTTGGTTAACATACTGACCCACTCTCATGAGCATCACGTCCAAACCTGCCCTTCCTCCCAGCACTCGAACATGTTTTGTGGAGTGCCAGCGGTGATCATTTCGCCCTCATTCAAGTATTCAAACTCAAGTTTATTCACAAATGGTGCCACTTTTTTCGTAACAGTGCAATCATATTGTTATTGCACATTTTATTTATTTCGATTATTATTGATTTATTCCTGTACGATACTGCTAGCCGTTTGAAAAGGCTGTGACTGAGAGCGGGAAATATAAAGCAAAGAAAAAGAAAAGACGCATTCCGCACAGTACGGTTCGCTATATATATATATATATATATATATATATATATATATATAATGTTCGCTATATATTTATATATATAGATGGGCAAGCATCACTGAGCAATGTGAGCAAGATGGCAAGCAGCTGTACCACATAAGCTTACACAACTGCTGCAAACTGCAGCCCATTGTGTGCAATGATAATAAAAAAAATATAAAAAACATAGAAACACGGGAAGTAAAGACTCGTGCTGGCACACTAACATTTGAGTTTATGTGCCATTAAAAAAGACAAGAAAGGTGGGCATGCCATTACGTTTACTGGGACACTATGCTACTCTCACTTAAATTACGGGGTTTTGCGTGGCACGACCACTTTCTGATTAGGGGGCACGCCGTAGTGGAGGACTTCGGAAATTTTGACCACCTGTGGTTCTTCAACCTCCACCTGAATCTAACTACACGGGTGTTTGCGCATTTCGCCCCCATCGAAATGCGGCCGCCGTGGCCGGGATTCCATCCCGCGACCTCGTGCTCATCAGCCGAACAGCACAGCCACTGAGCAACCACGGCGGTTGCTATTCCGCTCTCGTATGTTGTTCGGCGAAAGAACAAATTTTTTGTAACATGCGCATTAGAAAACGCGTCTTTTACTTTCGTTTAACAGCGGGAACGCGTGCAGTGTATGGCTGCCGACGCAATTCTTTCACAATATGCGGGCCCTTCTCGTAACATAAGCTCTCACGATAATTTAGTGTAGTTAAACAATTGAATCACGTACAGGGCACCGGCAACACGGACAAGCGCACGGAACAAGGGTCAATAGAGCTGAAACAAAACCGAACATGTCTGTTGTCATCATGAATAGAGATACATTAACATGTCGTGTTGGCGCCCTGCTTCATTAATTTTCGCACCGTTACTTCGTGTGACGAGGAGTGTGGGGCGGGAATGAAATCTACAGAGTTTTTTTCAGTAGCATAGTGTGACCTTTCCGGCAGCATGAGAATGCTGAATGTTTGAAAGAAGGAGAAACAAAAAAAAAACTTCAGGTAGGATGTTTGCAGTTTTGAGGTAGCGACAACAACCTCATTCGTATTTATTCAGCCTACTTTAATGACCACGAGATTCTGCGGTTTTCTTTTTATATTATTTTTGACGTTGTGGCCCTACGTTCTCGCCTGGATCACCTTAATCTGCATTCCAGTAATTCCTCTTTTTTATGTATATGTAGCACCGGTGACCAAGTGCGTTAGGGGGAATATTCGCTTTCGGGTCGGTTCAGTTACGAAAGTGAAAGTCACATTTTTGTTTGTTTAAATACCGCGGTCAGATTGAGGAAGCAGAATTTCTGAGTTTGGTGACAAAGTAACAATCTCATCACGTTTCAATTGCCAAAAACTTATTCTTTACACAAACATATTCTGTGGCGAGTTGGCCTTTCTCGCTGCATCATGAACTTCTATAGCGTTTCCCGGTATCCGAAACGCACTTCATGGTGGCCTTCTATAGGCTATGACACAATGACCTAAATCCTTTTAGTGACAGTTTTCCTAAAAGCTAGACGCAACAATTTATTTAAGACCCCCTTTAACATAGTTCCGCATTAATTTGATATA
Organism: Dermacentor variabilis; assembly: GCF_050947875.1. Taxonomy (NCBI): domain Eukaryota; kingdom Metazoa; phylum Arthropoda; class Arachnida; order Ixodida; family Ixodidae; genus Dermacentor; species Dermacentor variabilis. Next base: position 107,627,366 of record NC_134576.1, read on the forward strand.
CCTCAGTGTGAATGTCTCAGGTAAGAAATTCCTGCTAAGTATTGAAAACGATATTGTGTATTCGGTAAAATACTAATGTGCAAGGCGACTCGCGAGGATATGTTCAGTCCCATTCTTACTTATACCACATATATTCCTTCATCATTAGAAAAACCCACCGGATTATGTTTTCTACAAAGTACGGAATGTTTGAGGAAGGATTCTACAGAGTAAGTGCTGTAAGGACACTTTTCGTTCTTGAGATGACGTAATGGGTGAGGTCAGCGGCTTTAGGTGGCACCAGATATTTCTCGCCGCTTGTAAATGAAAAATGCTGACCCAAAATTTATCAGATGCACCACAGAATTCAATCAGTCATCAAGGACTAAAAGTTCATGCGTCCAGGAATCCACCGAAGATAAGCATGCACAGAGTCGCATGTGTAAACACGAGTAACTGTAATTTTCCGAGAAATGTTTTACATATGAGTGCACAATACCTGAGTACACATACGTACTATTTGACAACATAACAAGCTTGGACTTACATCCCACATGTCTTTGAGAGGACTCTAACATTAATTTTAAACCCAAGAACAGTACCCCAGGTCATTGTGTATTTCTTTAGTTTCCTTTGATTTTCAGCGCTGCATTCAAGAAAGAGTCCAACCGTGAGGATCAAGAACGTGGAAGACGACTGTTGCAACGCATCCAGTCTTTGTAGTTAGCAAAGCATTCGCAGCTCGGCCTTGTCGCAGCTGGTCAATCGTGCATGAAATGAATCGTGAAATAAACAATCTGTGAAGTGTCAAGTTGTCCTAAACGGTCACACACGGAATGTATCAACTTAAGCAGATTTTATTATTAGATCCGTGGACCCCGCAGAGGGTGATGGGAGGTGTTTATAAAGCCGACCCCTTAAAAGAATAAATCTTGATCTCGCATGATGTCAGAATCTTACGAAGCTCATGGATTACTGAATTTCCGCAATGAGCCCATTTCTTCTGTACTTGTCCTACAGAACGTTACTTAACTAGACTAGGGAATATCTCTGATGCGAAATGATTAGGCAACTCGATAACTAAATTCCAGTAGTAAATCTACTTACACCATTCACCTCCCTGAAAAGTTGCTGCTAATAATTTACTACATCCCATTTCATTCCCACTAGTCCTGTGCGGAGGGGCTCACATGTACTTGACGGTGACATTATTTTATAGATATGAAACTAGGGCACATGCAAAGAAAATAAGACAAGAAATACGTGCAAGAAAAGGTGGTGGTGGACCGCAGATCTGCCACCACGTGCGATCGAAGGAAGTTATTCTGTGAACATCGCGCAGCGCGTGTACAGAAGGTGAATTCTGTCCGTTGAAATTTGGTGACGAAGCGCCGCCAACAGCCACAGGTTGTCCCCAGGCCCCCTCTGGCTGCAGCAAGCACGGCATGCTCTGATGCTCACAACATGATATATTCCCAAGCTGAATTTCACAGGTGTTGACCACACCGGAAATTTCACCAATTCTCTCAAAGTCAAACTGCTGAATGTATCGAAATCCACAAAGTGCACGAGGCATTTCACAGGCTTCTGGAAATGGCTGATCATGGCCAGCAACGTGCACAGCACAACTTCGCACATCTGCACACTTCTTAGTACATGTTTATAAATATGCAGCAAAAGAAGATGTTGAGTAACGTTGTGGTAAAGTACTGGGACCGTGTAATTGCAATTTAAATTACTAAAGAGTTCGAAAGTCAAAACGCCAGGAAGCTTACATTAAACGAGATCTCATCCCAAAAGTATTGTTTGAGGCAATGGCGGTGCATGGCATATATCTTACTGAAACAATGATGCACCTGCAGAACATATTTAAAAAATTCGCTTAGTTGTGCCGTGCGCCAGCATTTTAAAACTGTGTGTCTGAAGAAGCTCTATGCACGAGTACTTTGATTGATCTTCCAAGAAATGCATTCGAATATGTGACTCTAGCGCATGTTTCTTCACTTCTACGACTGATGTATCGTATTCTATAGGCTTCCACTGCTACGATGACAGTAGCTTAACTGAGACAAGCAAGTTCTGCTGAACAAATGGAACTTACATTTTCTTAGCAAGCTTTCTAATGCGCAGAGAGAATGGTTCTCTACTTGCAGGTCGGTTATTAAAGAGAATTGCAGATGTCACGTCATCCACGCTTATATAAGAGGGATGGTCGCGGTTTGCCATCACTTTTAGAAAGTATACGAAACTAGCGTACGACCTCTGAAGATGAAGCGAGCGCTCATTCACATCAACGTAGAGACTCTCTACAGGACTTGTCCTGAAGGCATCGGTCGCCAAGCGGATACATAGGTGGAGAACAGGGTCAAACATCTTCAAGGCTGATGCACTATGGCCCCATAGTCTAAGCGTGTACGTATGAGACGTTTGTACATGTTCATCAGACACTTCCTGTCGCTGCCTCATGTTGTATGTGAAAATTTTTAAAGAAGGTTCCTTGTTTTTAGACATTTCCCTTTGAGGTGCTTTAAGAGTGGAACGAAGGTTAGTTTCGAATCTAATATGAGCCCTCAAAATTTGTGCTGTGTGGCAACTGGTACGTGCTGGCCACGCACTTCTGCATTGGGCTCTGCAAATAAGCCTCTTTTTCTTGTGAAAAGGTCACAGGAGCTTTTAAGAAGATTTAGTTTAAAGCTGTCTTCTTCTGCCCATTTACACACTTTGTTCAAGCCAAGCTGGACACGTCGCTCGTGAATAGCAAGGTTACATGACTGCCATATGTAAGAGGTATGCGACACAAAAAGAGAAGAAGAGGACGATGTGCGCCGACTCGTCCGAACGCCACGAGCCCTCGAAGCGTGTGGCCCGAGGTGTGATCGGAGGAGCAGCGGCGCCAAGGTGGTATTATCGACGTGGCTCTGGGCCAAGAAGGCTGGAGCACCAGCTTCGTTCTGGCGACGGGACCCATGGAGCTTCGGACGGGCCCGTGGCGCTGGCGACCCAGGGAGTAGCCGTCGACCTCGGCGATGTTCGAGCGAGGCTTCCTGGACCTGCTGAAGCCTCCCACGGTGCTGCCCGGCACTCAAGGAATTGGATCCCCCTTCTTCGGCAGACCAGCACGGACGGTAGTCCCCGAGGCTTCTCGTCGGCAAACGGAGAGGTAGCAGCGGAGCCCGGTGTTAGGCCTAGCCAGGCGGGCCTGAGGGACACGTCACCAACATAGTTCGTGATGCCAGCATCCGAGACGGAGGAGCTGGCCGGCCGATACCAAGGAAGCAAAACTTGCGGAGTCGGCGGGAGCACCACCAACTGGGAGCAAGAACCGACGCACATCGGACTTGGAAATGCGTACCACGACTGAACCTAGAAAGAGCGTTCTGTTTTGTTAGCGTGCAGCCGTAGGTCAGGGTTGCTGGACTTTCGCGCGAAACGCGCTAAGGACCCACGTAGGCGAAGATAAGGACATTATTTAGGATAAACGAGTGAGTGTGGAGATTTATCTTTGTCAGTTGAGTTTTGAATTCCATTTTGAGAGTGTTCTATATTGGGGTTCTTATAAGTAAAGTCTGTTTGCTGTGCCCGCCTGCGTCTCCCGACTCCATCTCTCCCAACATTCGCACGGCCCCGAGATCAGTGTGACAATGACTTGAAACCATACCGAATAAAACATATTCTACTGTACAGATAACCGCAAGGAATTCATTTTCATTATAAAAAATCATTGTCCACACTACCACGATATGTACGGTGTGATAAGTAATCTTCAATTACATTAAGCATAATCTCTCGAATACTCATTTCTGAGAGGTCTCGCAATATCCCATATCTCCAGGTCATGTCATATGCCTTATCCATGTCTAAGAAAACAGAGAAAGAACTGCTTATGAATAAAGACATCGCGAATGTTTGCCTCCATGTGCACGAGAGAGTCAGTAGTCGTCCGACCCTCTCTGAAGCCGCACTGATTAGGGTGAAGGATTTTCTTCGATTCGAGAAAATGTAAAAGACGACGATTTATCATTTTCTCGAAGAGTTTGCATAGGCAACAAAATAAGGCATGGGGCAGACTACACCAATATCCAACGGCGGGAAATTGCATTGCATTTAAGCATATTGAGTCACAAGGACGGCGCATGAGACGGCTGGCTAGGAGAACAAGCTGGGAGATGTTCCTGACAGGCATCAATTCCTATACCCAGGACTCTAAATTATGAATGGCTGAGAAGGCTAAACTGGCAGTAGACCAATCCATTACCTTTGAACGATGACCAAGGACATACCTTGGAAAATCAGGCCGACGCCGTTGGCATACACTTCGTGCAAGTCTGAAGCTCCATAAACTACTGAAATCATTCCTTAAATATAAGCGAATAGTATAACTTAAGCCTATAAACCGTAAATGCAGACCAAATTTAACGTACAACTATCCTCTTAATATTGCCGAGCTTAGAGCTGCGTTGAGTGTGTGTACGAGCTCTGTGCCGGGAGTTTACAAAATCATGTATGACATGATCAAAACCTACACACAGACGATACTTATCACTTATCACTCGATACACTTATCTACTCGATTTGGGCTGCCGGATACCTTGAATCCTCCAGAAGCTATCGTAGTACCGGTCTTGAAACAAGGCAAAGACCTATCCGATGTTTCAAGTTACCCTCCTATAGAACTCACAAGTTGCCTATGCAAACTCTTCGAGAAAATGATAAATCGTCGTCTTTTACATTTTCTCGAATCGAAGAAAATCCTTCACCCTAATCAGTGCGGCTTCAGAGAGGGTCGGACGACTACTGACTGTCTCGTGCACATGGAGGCAAACATTCGCGATGTCTTTATTCATAAAATATGCTACAGCATCATATACTCTAAAATCGCTATAAAATCTTGTGATAACTAAGCAAATTCCTTAGACGCTTCCAGTCAGCCGAGTGAAGCTTCCAGTGAGGTATATGCGGACGAACGTCGTGTTGCGTTAGTAAGTCGATCAATTATAGTAGTAAGTTCTTTCCTATTAAAAAAGCACGCACCAGACGTCACAAAAAAGGTTTTGATCAGTCGGCCCCTCGAATCAATCCGGGAATCTCAAGAAAGACACTTATGAGCATTAAAGTCCCCGACAATAAGGAACGGGTCAGGAAGTTGGTTAATCAGTCTGTAGAATTCTCTTTTTGCACAGCTAATAGTTCGGAGGCATTTAGATAGAGCAGACGGCAATAAATATATTAAAAAGAAGTGCTCGCACTGCAACTGGCTCGAGGGACGTCCGAAGGTGTCAGTGTTGGCAAGCAGCAGTCTTGTTGGCAACAATGGCTACACCGCCGGAACAGGTGTTAGCCTCGTCACCATCTTTGCGAGAAATAGTGTATGATTGCATAAAATTTGTCTACGTAGCTTTGAAATGCGTTTCCTGAACACGAAGTACCTTTGGATTAAGTTCGTGTAAGAGTTCTGCTATGTCATCAAGATGGTGAAGACCCTCACACAATTCCATTGTATAATTTGTGCATACATTATGACAGAGTTTGTTACTGTGTGTTCTGGAAAGGAAAGATTAGGTCAACGGGCTGTTTCCGGGCGCTGTGATGCGCGGTTTGCTTTTGGAGCGGTCGCGAGAAGCGCGGCGTTCCCAGGGAGCTGGCTGCACCGTTTGTCTAGGAGTTGTGCTCATCGCCTCCCGAGAGCCGCCAGACTTCCGCTCAGTCGAGCGGGGCGTTTTCGCGGTAGGCCTTGCCTCGAAAAGCAGGGCCTTGTCGTTTCCTTCCACAGCTGGCTCCCTTGTGCAATTAACTATCAGCATCAGCTATGGCTCAAGCGTCATCTTCCACAGCTGGCTCCCTCGCCACTCATCACTCCAGCGCGGAATTTCGCTTCTGTCGTCGTAATAGGGAGGCCGCGTTTAAGGGGCTATGAACCACTGTTTGAGGCGGTGTGAGCCATTCATTGTCTTACTTGACGGACGCATTCAAGAGGAAGCTTTAGCTCGGGCTCAACGCCGACGGGGCCTTCTCAAATACTTGTAAAACGCAATAACGTTTTTCTGAGATAACCCCTCGACCGATTTCAATGAAATGTGTTGCATTTGAAAGAGAAAGTTAAGCTCGAGTAACTGTTGGAAGCGGAATTTCGATTTACAGCCTGAACATTGTTAAAAAGATTTCGAAAAATTCGAAAGCTTGCAAGAAATACAAGCACGAAGTTTACGAATTAACAGCTCTGCATCAAGAACAGATATCGCCGTTCTGCAAACGCCATCCACTAGATCATAGGAAGCGGACAAATTTAGTATGTCATTTTATATTTTACGTGAATTTGTTACGTTGCGTACGAGGGTTCTGCAAAAGCTGTATTTCCATATTAAATTTTTTGAGATTCATGTGTAACCTATCCAATTTGTCCGCTTTAGATGTGCTATCAGATGCAATTTACAGAATTGTGACATTTTCTTGCCGAGTTAGAGTTGTAAACTTGATAGTCTCGTTTCCTGAAAATTTGCGGTATCTGCCAATTTTTTATCAAAATTAATGACTCAGATAAGAAATCTGAAACCAACAGTCAATCAGATTATAACTTTTTCTTTTAAATGCGACAAATCTCGTGAAATTTGGTGCAGTGGTTGACAAGAAAAGCGAATTCTCCTTTCACATGTATTTTTATATAGAACCACCCGAGCTAAAGTTTCCTCTTAATAACAGAGGTGATAAGCGAGAGTGCGTGCGTACCTATATTGCCACGATGAGCGCAGATCAAGACAATATTCTCGCACCTTTATTCAATATTCTCGGTCACCTCTGTGTCGTGAGTTGAACAGCTTCGCTAGTCTTCCATCTTCACATATTGGAAGGGCTCTGAATTTTGTTTAGTTATGCTACGAGCACAGTCAGACTTGAAGGTAACAAATGCGTTCTGTGTCATAAATGCAGGAAGAGCACTGAGAGTAGGAGATTCAGTCGCGGCGAATAAAAAGAAAGAGAGCGAAAACCGCTAAGAAGCCCACGAGATCGGCGATCCAAAACGCATTATAATGCGCACAGTATGTCTGCAAACACGATGTCATCTTCCATATAATAGCTTGGGATTCGGGCACTACCTATACCTAAAAAATCAACATGCTGCTGTGATATTTGCCATATATGCAACTACCGTTGCGCCACCACACCTGCACAAAATTATAAAAGGAAATTCACAAAAAGGGCATATATATCGGCATATAAAATGCACAGATAACCTAGAAAACTACATAAATGTTTCGCTACGAAATTAAGCATCAAACTATCAACGGCGGAAACGTTTGGTGAAAGCCATCAGGGATAATTGCGATGATTATTATAAGCTCTGCAAAAAATTATCCCCGCAGTAAATTGTGACAATATTTTCCGATGTAACGAAAGTGCACAATGATCTTTACTGCCACCTCTGCGGCGTCGAACTCGCGTGAGGAAAATTGCGTCACGCTATCGAAAACATTTATGGCTTATCAATCGCTTCCGCAGACAGTTACACGTGAAGGGCCATAGCCGCTCGATATCTGCAATTAAAGCAGTATGCACGCTATTGAAATTCTACGTTGGCGTAGAGGTTTTTGTTGTCAACGAAACCGTTCAGCTCGATGTCCGTCCAAGTCACTTTCTCCGTACAGCTGCCCGTATTGAGGGCAGCTGTACTCATTGGCTTCTTGACCACACCGTGGTCTTCCATGCACAATGCCAGCCTGACGTCTCTTTTCTCAAACCTGGGGTGAGTGAGGATCACCGTCACTTTCTTCGTGAACGGCCACTCCAAATGGCTGTCCCACGCACCGCCGCAAAGGCACAGCACGAACCACAGCTGCACCTCACCTCTCTGGTCTTTGGCAAGCTTGCATTCGAGCTTGAAGCTGTAGCCGGCGAGAACGCCAACCTCGGTTGGGATCACAACCTCATAGGCAGCGCTCTTGGCGGCGTCGTACTTAGCAGGCACGTCTGCGAACGTGCGCAGAATGACGAACGCACCGGGCCTGCAGGCAGCGCGGAACGGTCCGGGGGAGATCGGCACTTCCTTCGGGACTTGAGGCGTCCAGCATTCTTGGGCGGTGCTGGCTCTGTCGTGCACAAATAGCACCTCGCGCTCGAGGCTTACCACGCGTTCAAGCAGGCAGTTGGCGTCGTTGACGACGCCGTGCCTGTCGAACTGCTCTCCCGCTCCCCGAAGGCGCAGCCTTTCTAGGTTCGCCTTGATTTCGCCAAGTCCATTAACGATACTTTCGACGTCCTCCTTGCTGACAGCTTGAGGTGCAACCATTCCTCCTGTACACTCTTGGTAGTGACAGGCCGCGACGTTGCGAACCAGCGTCTGGCCGCAGCTGGCGCAATTCACCTCATCACGGGCGCATTGCGTCAAGTGATGTTTCAGCTCTGACAGCTTTCCGACGAAACCGCAGTTGCCGTCGCCGACGATGCAACTAACTAGGAGCTGCTCCAGGTCGGACTGCCTGAAGTTCAGCGAAACGGCGTCCGTCTCCGCGCAAACCCGGCCGTCGAAAGGACACTGCACTTCCTTGAGGGTCTGGCCCTTGCAGATGCGGCACAGGACGTGACCACAGGGCAGCAGCAGAGATTGGGAAGGCACGAGGCCGCATGAGCTGCAGACACGAGTCGCTGGCAGCGGGTCGACGAAAGCGACGCGTCGACGTTCCAGGAAGTCGTCGAATCCCGTCAGCACGTGGCCCGTGAAAGGCATCTTCGGCTTCGTAACCCAGGCGGTTTAGTCGCGTACTGGCCCCTGTGTGCAGTCCGGACCAGGTAAATGCGGCACCTGGAGCTGAATTCTTCGACGGTGGCGCGCCAGCACACTGCGCCTTGTCAACAAAAGCTTCGAGACCCGCCCGTCTCCGCCGCGCTTATGAGCTAAGGCGATGGTAGGAAACAGAGTGGAAAGGAGGGGTAGGGGAGACTGCCGGGAGGCTAAGCGGGAAAACAAGTGCAGCTGCAGCGCCACCGAAGCAACCTCGCCAACTGTGCCCTCGCCGACAAAATATTGCGGGGTGCGCGAGTGCGTGGCGAAACCTGGCGAAACAAAACTCAAAACGACCCTCCTCCCCTGCTAGCGGGGAACCCCTGGTGTCGAGAGCGACGCCTGCACGCATGCGCGTCCCTCCGAGACTGCAATCGTGCATGTTTCCGCGCTTCCTCCTTGCGCGCCGGCGATATACGAATATAGCCGCGAGGTGGCCATCTTGCGTTTGGCGCTGTGACGGCTTCGACGGGCAAAACTTTCTTCATACAACGGAAATCAAGAGTTCATTTTCGTCTTGGCTGTCTCCTTCTATAGAGCGCTTTTTCTGCCACGCTCTTCTGCGGGAGAAGGCTACGTTCGTAAAAAGGAAGCAAAAACGAAGACTGGCCACGAAAAGGTGCAGCGCCGAAAAAAAAAATGACTTGTTACGTTCGCCACCGGGTCCCATGTGTCAGCGCTCGTGACTCGCCAAAAAGCGGCCGCAGCGGCGCGCGCAAGCTCGCGTTTCTAAACACGCTTTACATAGTTGTACCCGTAGAAGCCGCCACAACGCCAATTGCAAGAGGGGCACCTCGCGGCTACATTCGGATATCGGCAGCGCGCAAGGAGGAAGCACGGAAACATTCCCACTTGCAGTCTCGAAGGTACGCGCATGCGTGCTGGCGTCGGTCTCGACACCAGGGGTTCCCCGCTGGCAGAAGAGGAGGGTCTTTGCGCCACGCGCTCGCGCACCCCGCAATATTTTGTTAACGAGGGTACGCTGCGACTGCCCGCGTTTTACGTAGCCCACTCAGCGAAGATCACGTGCTCACCCGGAACACGAGCCGGCGGCAGCCGCATGCGGCGTTTTGTCGATGTTTATTTTGGCTAGGACGCGGAACGGTGGCGAGAGGGAACGTAACGTTGAACCACGGTGGAATAACAGATAAGTTATTCGAATGAGGCTGCCGCGCCGACGATTTTGTCAGTCGTAGCTCACGTCTCTCTCGGCAGATGGAGCGTATCACTGGGGCGTAAAACAGCAGCTCGCGCGGCGCGCGGGCCTGCATGGGCTCTTAGTCAATAGAATCGCTAGTAAATCGTCCCATATATGCCTGTGTACCGGTCTAATTGTCTGGCAAGCTTTTGGGAAGCAAACTTACGTGTATCCTCCCAAATATATAAGCTCAGTAGCGCTATCCAGACCTTATTGTGCATCGCAACTAGTGAATATTCACTGAAGACACAGCGTGTTTACTAATGCTCAACTGTGGTACAAATGTAGAACCATCCCGCTATTGCAAAGTGTCAAGTTTCTCGAGTGGTGCACATAAGGCGAGTAAGCACGGCTTGTCAATTACAGCGATCTTCGTGGTTGGCATGCATGCCGAGCCCGCACATTGCTACTGACCGCACAGGTTACTTTTAATATTCGCCATTTTAATCTAGAATATATTGCAAGTTACCTTATTCTAACCTTTTATTTACGCCAAGTAGTGTCCACCTAGACTGTTGAACCTTAACATGGCACGCTGAAGCGAAAATACAAGAAACACAAATGCAAGCCTGTGCAGACTTCTCCCGTCTGGACATACGAGTATATTAACGCGATGGCAATAAGGGTCCCGCATGCAGCGTTGACCGTCCTTAAGCGGAAAATCATTCTGAACCACAGATACCCATGCACGCAGGCCCACGTAGCCCAAAGACGTTATTGAACTAACTGAATTTCTCAAAGTAAAATACGTTAAAAAACTCGCAAAGTACGATTTACGCACAACCTATAGACATGATAGCGCTGGACTGTAATTTAAATATACGAGAAAACATAATTCTGTTATTCAAAAACTCAAACTCAAACCCCTTTTCCAGCGTTTCTGCCACTCATAAAGGGGCGCACCCGGTTACCTAAACATCACCCAGATGGCGCTCGCCTTCGCACATCTGCCTTCGCACATCGCTCTTCGCACATCGCCTTCGCTCGCCTTCGCACTTTGCCCAAGAGGCCGCCGCGTTCCTACCAGAAAGCTCGAATTCCTGCATAGCTTGCGCTGCCAGTGTTTCTCTGTAAACATTACGGTTACATGAGCTGCAGTTGCCAGGAAACACGAGAAGCAGTCAGGGATCTTTAAATGCTAACGCGCACCAACTCTTATATGCGAAGCTTAAGGGTCCTCCAAATTATTAATGTCTGAATGGTGCACGCGATAGTTGGAATAATGTGATAACGTTTGCCAGTGACCAAACGAAGTATGCAGGGACTCCACTGGAGTTGTCTAAGTATGCGTAAGTATGCCCCCAAATTTCAGTGGGCCCACAACCAGATTTAATGTTGGACCACTTCCGAATTTAATTGGCACAGCCTTAAATTTCAGCTTGGCCCACCCTTAAACTTCAAGTAGGCCCACCCAGAAATTTAAGTTGTCCCACTCCGAAATATCAAGTTGCGCCCCCCCCCCCCGTCAAATTTCAAGTTGTCTGAACACCAAATTTAGGTCAATTGGCCCACCCCAAATCTGAAGTCGGCCTACCCCCAAATTTAGGTTGGCCCACCCCTGCTACAAGCTTCCCGATGCATTTTCTATGGAGACCTAGTAACCTTATGGGCATTACCTCTGATCAATTTTCTTTGTTTACAGCGGATCTGTGACCGGTGAACGGCGAAGAAAGTCGGGTGCATCATGAGTAGCGGCGAGGAAGTGGCAGGGCGTTATCTCGTCGGCAGCACTCCGCCAGCAGCATGCATTTTCACCGTCATCCTATGCAGCCGACCTTGTTCACGAAACGCACCCTTGAAAGCAGCATGATACCACTGCGCAAGCACTCCTTCACGTGGCTTTTTTCATATTTCGCAGGCTTTCTTTGCAACCTGGAAAAAAGGTCTACGCGAGACGTATCGTAAAGAAAACAACTCGATCGGTGGTTTGTGAAGGTGCCGTACAAATCTGCGTATCATATTTGGGGTCCTCATCCAAAAATTTAAAAGTTCGGTAAATAAACTTACTTCTTTAGTTATGGGGAAAACAAAAAAATCTCTGAGTTACTATAGGCTACTGCGAATAGTAGGAGTTTGGTTCAATTTGATTTCGACGCGCCTTTCATTTTCAAATTCTTGGCTCAAGTTATATGGGACACCCTGTATACACAGATGCGTCGATTGAAGTAAAACACACCTTAGCTTAGCAATATTGAGAGGGTAGTAATCATAATAAAGCGAAATAAGAGGTATACATTATAAGTAGTACAAGCCTGTCCTCTAACCTGCAGCCATGATGAGGAAGAAATAGAACAGTTTTATGAATACGTTGAATTAGAAATGAGAAAGGTATAAGCACAGTATGCTGTAGTAACGGGCGACCTCAATGCAAAAGTGGAAGAAAAGCATACTGGGGAACTAGCATTTAGCAGCTACGGCATCGATTTTAGAAACACCAGAGGAGAGATGAAGAACTTGACTCCGAATAGTGAATACCTAGGTACTTTTAGAAGCGCAGTGAGAGGAAGTGGACCGGGAAAGGCCCTCACTGAGAAACAAGAAATGAAATAATTTTATACTCTCTCCCGTTCCCAGCATAGTGCAGGATGTAGAATTGTTAGGTACGGCAACGGAAAGCATAGGTTAGTGAGGCCTACAATTTTTCCAAATGTGAAGAGAGAAAGGGTAAGATTAGTCGAGAAGAAACAGGCCAACCTAGACAAACTAAAAGTAACATCGGACGACTTCAGGCTGGTGCTCACAAACGAATATGCTGCTTTGGAACAGGAAGACGAAGGTAACATATAGAGGTAATGAATGAAACCATGACTAGGCTGATTTCAGAAGCCGCAAATGAAGTGGGAGGTGAGGCACCAAGGCAATCAGTTTAGTTGCATAGACTTAGTTAAATGGCAGGTGTATAGTACGCTTTCATAGTACATGTGATAGCTGTGCCCTACCATGTTTCTTGTCCATGCTAAATTATAAAATAAATCATTGGTTAAGTCTGAAAAACGTTATTAGTGAGCAGAGAACATTAGCAAGCCTTCATATCGAAAACATATAGTAGTGAAATATGCTTACCAAATTTTATGTGAAATAACTATTCGCCGAAGAAAACAAATTGTGCACTCAAAACAGCCTACAATGTCACACTCAATTGCTCAGTAAGTCAGGTGTCGTGTTATGTACTGGGAATTACTTTATTCCGCACATAGTACACACAAAGAACGTAGCCTTGTCGGAGAGATGGCGACCACACTACATCACTTGGCGCGAACGCACTGTCCACGTGAGTGTCCCACACCAGGGCTTTCTAGGGATGTGGCTCCACCCATCAGCACAGTGGGGAACGTCCACATATAGTTCCGGACACTGCCACTATGCGGCTGCACCCATGCGGCACCCGTGCCACTATGCGGCTGCACCAAAACCCGAACTAATCACGGACACAACACTTTTCCCCCCTTAGAAGGATGCCTTGTACCAAGTAGGCTGCCGTCTGATCCGTGCTGGTCGTTTCGGTATGCTCGATTCGGATTCGAATGGACGTGAAGAAAGCATAGCTGGTGTGCTTTCCGCTGGATTACTGTCCATGCCCCATGTGAGCGTTGCTGAGGCTTGTCTGTCCAGCTTAACTTCGCCGGTGCGCTTCCTGAGCTGGTTTAGATGGCCTCTCATAATTCTTCCTGCGCATTTCACAAGCCAAGATCTGTGGCCCATCCTTTTAACCAGAGTTCCTTCTGTCCAGTCTGGCCCCTTGCCGAATTGTTTTACCCATACGGCTTCTCCTTGCATGAGTTGACGACACTCGGGTAGGTCAGGTTGTGCAGCCTCCTGTCCTTCCGAAGCAATTATGAGGCCCAACTGGTTTGGCAGCTCCCGCCCGAACATGGCTTTAGCTGGTGTTAGCCCGGTTGACTGATGTACAGTGGTATGCTGCCGAAACAGGAAACGTGACTAGCGAACACTGAGCCAACCGGATGGTTCTCTGGCCAGTGCCCTCTTCAGTTCTCCAACATAACGTTCTGCTTGCCCGTTTGTAGCAGAATAGTAAGGGGCTGACGTTATGCTTCGAATGCCATTTCTCTGGTAGAAGTCTTGTATCTCGGAAGACACAAATGCAGCCCCATTGTCCGACACAACCTTGCGTGGTATGCCAAATGTGGCAAACAAAGAGCGCAGCACACTAATGACTGCTGTTGATGTCGGGCTGTTCACCGGTCGCACCTCTACCCACTTGGTGAAAGCGTCGACAACAACCAAAAAGGTATGTCCTTCTACCGGACCTGCAAAGTCCACGTGCAATGTGTGCCATGGTGTCGTTGGCTGCGTCCAATTTGGAACTGGAGCCTTTTTTGGATCGCTCTGGGTGTGCTGGCACTGGTCACATGACTTGACAGTTGTTTCGATCTCAGCGTCCAAGCCAGGCCACCAAAGATAACTGCACGCACAAGCTTTCATGGCTACAATTCCACGATGGCCTGCGTGAACTAATGAAATGGCCTGTTCTCGTGCTCCTGCCGGTATTAAAATTCTTGAGCCCCAGCTGATGCATCCTCGATGGATACTAAGTTCGGTAGCTCTTCTGCGGTATGGGATGAAACTGTCTCCCTTCTGACGCTGCACGGTGCCATTCTGTACTGTTGAAAAGACCTCTGCTAGAATTGGATCCTCTTGCGTTAGTGTAGCCACAACCTGACTTGTCAACGGCGGTCGTGGTAACGCCTTGAACACGAGCACGTCTCCAGGTGGGTTAGGCTCTTCAATGCGGTCTGGCAGAAGCAGTCTACTCAGCTCATCTGCATTCTGATGAAGACTATCGGCACGATACTGGAGGTCGTAGTTGTATGCTGACAGTTTAAGGCACCACCTTTTCATTCGGGGCGAAAGCATTTCCGGTACCGGCTTCTGTGGTCTGAGAATCCCCAGTAACGGCTGTTGGTCAGTCACGAACGTGACTTCTCGACCCACATTGTACTTGTGGAAGTGGGTTGCTGCAAAATCTGCAGCGAGTCCTTCACGGTCAAGTTGTGCATAGTTACGTTCGGCAGCACCCAATGTCCGGGATGCAAACGCAATCGGTGCCTCTCTGCCTCGGCTGTCCAGCTAAGCAAGCACGGCACCTACACCATAAGGTGAAGCATCACATGAAATCGAGAGGGGCTTGTTTTCGTCATAGTGTGACAAGACAGTCCTCGACAACAAGCACTGTTTCAGCTCATCAAACGCTTTTTGATGCCGTTGTTCCCACTTCCAAGTCTTATCCTTTGCCAGAAGTTCATACAGGGTTGCTGCCACTGTAGCCCGGTGCTCCAGAAAGCGATCATAGAAGGCCAACATGCCTAAAAATGACTGCAGTGTCTGCTTACTTGTGGGCGCTGGTGCCTTCACGATAGCTTCCACTTTTTCCTCAGATGTGTGAATCCCTGCTGCATCAATCTTGTGACCCAGGAATTTAACCTCCACCACACCAAACTGACACTTGGATTTGCACAATCGTTGGTTTGCCTGAGCCAGCCGCTGGAGAACTGACGCTAGGCGGTCCTTGTGCTCTTTTGCTGTTGCTCCACTCACGATGATATCGTCCAGGTAAACACAAACTCCCGGCAAGCCGCTCAAGGTAGTCTCCATAAACCGCTGGAAAATTGCTGGGGCAGCTGAAACACCAAATGGAAGCCTGTTTACCTTGTACAGCCCTTTTGTAGTGTTTACTGTGAGAATCTGTGCTGTTGCTGGAGTCACATGAAGTTGAGTGTAAGCTTGAACCAAGTCCAACGTGCTGAAAATCCGGCCACCTTTCAAAGTGCTAAACACTTCCTCTGTTGTGGGCAGGGGGTATGAAGCCTTTTTCGCAGCTTCATTCACTGTACAGCGGTAGTCACCGCAGGCCCGCAAGGTTCCATCTTTTTTCCGCACCCATAGTAGCGGTGTAGCCCAGTCGGAGTGTTGGACCGGCTCCCAAATACCGTCTTCTACGTACTCGTCAATCTGTGCCTCAGTTGATGCACGCATGGCAAAGGGCACAGGCCGTGCTTTCAAAAACTTAGGGCTTGCCCCCTCCTTCAGTTCCAGATTCACTGGTGTACCCGTGTGTCCTGTGGTGTCTTCACGAAAAATGTCTTCATGCTTCTGTAGCAACTCGGTCAAACTGCCTTCCTACGTTGTCTGGTGAATGCCGTGAAGCTCGATGCCCAGCTTGTCAAACCAATTGCGTCCCAACAAGCTGCATCCAGTGCCCTCGACAACGAGAAGTGGTAACTTGCAAGCTGTGTTCTTGTGACGAACCATTACTGTTGCCGTTCCAACAACCTGCAGTTGCTGACCCGACCAGGTGCGCAGTTGAATGTCGTCCTGCCTCAGAGAGGGTGGGTGTGCATGCCATACGGTTTGAAATGTGTCTCTGCTAACCATGGTGCACGCTGCACCAGAGTCTACCTCAAAAGTCAGAGGTCTGCCGTGCACTGTAAGCGTCAGAGTAAACGTCGGGGTGCTGAATCTGTTTGCCACTGCACAGAGGTCAAGCAACGTTGAAACCTCATGTTTGGTTTCGTTAGTCACTTGCGCAGTCCGGGAAGTTTCTGAGGAGATGCTACGCTAGTACGTCTTTTTCTCAGCCTTCTTTCTGGAAATACAAGCCTTGGCAATGTGCCCTTGTTTCTGGCAGTAACTGCAAATAGTTGTGCTGAACTTACACGTCTTGGGGCTGTGCGGACCGTCGCAACTCCAGCAGCGGTGCCCTTGGTGAGAATTCGTCTTGGAAATCGAAGCATTGTCGCCGGCGCGCGTAGCCGCCTTTCTGACTTCCGCATGATCAGCTTTTATCTGTCGTTGCTGCTGGACGGCGCTTTCCGCTCGAATATCGAAATCATAAGCCTTGCAAAAGGTCAGATCCTTCTCTGCAAACAGTCGCTGTTGAAGATTCTGGTCGCGGAGACCACACACGAAGCGATCGCGCAACATCACATCTAATGGCAGAAACGTTGGATTGCAGCCCGTAGCTCCCTGCTGTGTTGGTGATGCCGTTCCCTCAGCTGGCGTCGCCGTAGCAGTTGTTGCAGTCGGCAGCGTGCCGAAATTGCAGCTCGTAGCCAACTTGCGTAGAGCGGCCACGTAGTTGTTTACCGACTTGCCTGGGAGCTGATCTCGCCTTTGGAACATCGCACGACTGTAGACTTCGGACGGACGAGGGTCGTAGTGTGCCTGAAGTGCGGCCACGACCTCGGCATAGTTCACTTGGTCGGGCGTCTTCGGTTGAAGCAGCGCACAAACCACGTCGTAAATTTGAGCAACGCACAGTGTAAGCAAGCGTGCTCGTTGCTTGACAGGGTGAGTCACATCGTTGGCCTCGAAGAAAAACTGTAGCCGGCCGAACCACGATGCCCAGTTGGAGCCAGTAAACTCCTCCAAACGTGCAGAAAAATCATGCTGGCGCTCAGCCATGACTCACTGGATGCTCCACGATGCCCTCGGGGCTTCCCTGCCACGGGTTATCCGCCTCGTCGCCAATGTCATGTACTGGGAATTACTTTATTCCGCACATAGTACACATAAAGAACGTAGCCTTGTCGGAGAAATGGCGACCACACTACATCAATTGGCGCGAACACACTGTCCACGTGATTGTCCCACACCAGGGCTTGCCAGGGATGTTGCTCCACCCATCGGCACAGTGGGGAACGTTCACACGTAGTTCCGGACACTGCCACTATGCGCCTGAACCCGTCCGCAACCCAGGACCCAAACCCGAACTAATCAGGGACGCAACGTCATGTACAGTAAAGAACAAACTTTATTTCCTATCTAGACACCCTAACACCCATTGAGACATTAAATGGAGAGTTAGCCATAACATTTTGTCAACACATGTGTTAGTGGCTCAGAGCCAATTTCTGTATGTCAGCACTTGCTGCGTGACACCACTGAGACTATTGGTCAAAGTTTAGACTTTATGCACCAGCGCTGATGAGCAGTGGTACTGATGTACAGTCAACAGCAAAAGTTTACGGGATGTGGTTTCTCCTTCAAATGTGAATTCCTGCACTGTTACGGCATGACACTGCATATGTAATGAATCAATGCGTAGGTGGCGAGGGCTCCCACATGCTGGAATATTCAATTCGAGGCTGTGTGACCATGCTTCGCAAGAATTCAGCTTCTTGGCAGATCCTGCGTCCCGTAAACGTTTGCGGTTGACTGTACATTAAGAAGAGGGAGAGAAGAAGCACGCAGGATAAGCTACACACGCAGGCAGCGCTGTCTTCGACTAAATCTTGCTCCGCATCACATGCGCACACAAAAAGCTCTAACGTGCAGACACTAGATGAAGTTAGAAAACCAAATTTTAAGCAGCCGCGTTTGTAAACGGGAATTTTGAATCGCTGCACTAGACTTCTGCGACATGGAGGCGTTACGGTACTCATACCTTCATGGTGATGTGAGGTCCTGGAGACCGTGCGCAGACTCAATGGGAACCTTAAAATGCGCGCGAAACTGTGCTCTCTATATCTCCTATCTTTTCATTCTGATTACTCTTCCACCAGTGTAGGGCAGCCAACCGGAAGCGTGTCTGGTTGACCTTCCTGCCTTTCCTCTCCTCTATTTCTCTCTCACGGTGATGTACTGGGTAGGATATATAATTTCAAAAAATGGTTGCTACATGCGACTCAAGGAAGCATTTTGCGTTCTCACGATTTCTTTACGTACGACAGTTCTTTTTTTTTCTTTTAACAGTAAAAGTGTCGGACACTGTTCCAACACAGGCTCTATAAGCAATGCTGCAGAATTTCGGGCGGGGTGAACTATTTTCAACGCAGGAAAATGCCTTCGCAGCTGCTTGAACAATGAGGTATAGAAGTGTAGAACAAGCCAGTACAATTGTTACTGAGGCCGCAAAAAATGCACGCTAGGGTAATTTCCATTGAACTTCGGAAATGCTAAATCATCAAGAAAGAAATGCGCGCAAGGAAGATGTTAGAGGCACAGATGTATTTGTCTTACGCCCTTTTATTGGTCTGCGCCTTTCGTGCTGCTTTACCATTGATAAAGGTGAACCAACTTGTGCAGGCTTCCATCATGGTCAACTGCATTGTACACAGTTAATCCGTCTGTTCAACAGGTGTTCAATAATACTCTACAGGGGCCAGTCGACCAGCTATCAGCAGAATTAGTCCAGAATCATGTATGATTTTGAAAATTTATTTTACTCCCAATGATTTTTGCACGCTAGTGATGCAAGGACACTTAGCCTCAATATGGCTAGTCCAAATTAGCATGAATTTCCTTGTAAAGGCATAAGACGAAGCTGTAGTTCTAGCCGATTTAGATGTTTATTTAACAGACTTCTTTGCACGATAATTCTGCTTCATTGTACAGCAGCCCTAGCTAGAATAGCGAAGAATCAGCAATATAGTTTTAAAAAAGTATTTGATTAACGTCATGCTACGAAAGGTTGGTCCTAAATAAAACGACAGGAGGCATTGTAAATTGCAGCATGGTTGCTTCTTTATCATATAAAAATATTTGAGGAGGAAGAGAAATAGACGGAAAGACAGGGAGGTTAGCCAGTTCTCAGACCGGCAAAAAGCGCACTGCTCATCTGCGTTTTAACTATCACTGCACTCACTGATACGCAATCAAGATTTCGAAAAACTGCGCCAGCCCTTAACAGTGTCGACGTTTACTTCAGTATTTCAGCTTATGGTGCAATCGAAGTTTTGCGTTAACTGGCTAGCCGCATTCTGTAATGAAAACCACGAAGGGCCAGTCGGGGCTTCTGGGTGCGTCACATGGCCTGATAAGAGACAAATATCGCTAAACGCGAGCGCAGCACGTGAAGAAGCAAAATAAACGCAACCAGCGAGCGGTACATGGTCTATAAGCCGCGGCACCACCAAACGCACGGGTGAATAGAAGCGCGCATTAGCGCTGCACCGACGATGCAATTCCGTTGCGTACATCGACGAAACTCTGATTGCCACTGCGGTTTTCGCAATTTGAAATTCCCTTAGTTACCTGCTTGGAAATAAGAAATGGTATGTGTAATATATAGAGAACTATTCACGCCCTTGGCCTAGATAGAAGTGAAAATAAGAAATAGTATGTGTAATATATGGAGAAGCATTCACGCTCTTGGCCTATATAGCAGTGAAAATAAGAAATAGTGTGTGTAATATATGGAGAAGTATTCACGCTCTTGGCCTATATAGCAGTGAAAATAAGAAATAGTGTGTGTAATATATGGAGAAGTATTTACGCTCTTGGCCTAGATAGAAGTGTAAATAAAAAAATAGTATGTGTAATATATGGAGAAGTAGTCACGCTCTTGGCCTACGTAGAAGTGAAATTAAGAAATAGTGTGTGTATTATATGGAGAAGTATTCACCCTCTTGGCCTAGGTAGAAGTGAAAATAAGAAATAGTATGTGTAATATATGGAGACGTATTCACTCTCTTGGCCTTGGTAGAAGTGAAAATAAGAAATGGTATGTGCAATAAATGGAGAAGTATTCACGCTCTTGGCCTATATAGGAGTGAAAGTAAGAAATAGTATGTGTAACGTATGGAGAAATATCCAAGCTCTTGGCCTAGATAGAAGCGAAAATAGGAAATAGTATGTGTAATGTATGAACAAGTATTAACTCTCTTGGCCTATATAAGAGTGTTGCGAATAATTACAGAACCAGTGTTTCTCCCCTATTTAGATGCGTCATCGGTGATAAAATTCCGGGAAATTTTGAAGCTGTTAAAAGAAAAGCCTCGAAAATAATCTCTTTCTTTGTCAAATTTCAGAAATACTGGAAAAATATCCTAACTCTCCGTAGCATACCGAATTAAACATAACACCAGACGAAGATGCACGCAAAGAAAAGCCGCAGTTTCGCCCGAAAGGCGAAGCATCGATTACGACACCAAATTAGTGGACTATTACACGATAAGTAACGATAGTAGATTTATCTGCCGCATAAACTTGCAAACGTAGGCATACGCACCAATTAAGAAGCATGCTGTCACGCGCGCAAGCAAACACGAACACATCTCACTAGATGACAGCGGAAACTCGCTGTCAAATCGCGGCAGTGAGGAAGCACGGCAGCAGCAGCGAGCGAATTGACCTTCCTCCTGCCCCTCGCGTCCACACGAACTAAGCCGCGAAAACACAGCGCACGGCGGACTGTGGGCCCGTCGCATGCAGATGGCTTTCAAGATACAACGGCCCGGCCTGGCGCGCGCGGCCGGCCATAGTAACACCACAGAACACACAAACTTAGAGAAGGAAACTGTACCTTCCATAGCGCAACGGAAATAATTGTAGTGGTGGCGTTGTGAACTAAAGTATACGACCGAGAGATAGAGCTGGCAAAATCAAAACTAATATCATCATTACGTAGTGAGCAATATGGCCGCTGCGGTAGCGGCTGGTGCGGTTCGCCGCGCAGCTCGCTGGCTGGTTTTGGGTGTTTCGTCACCGCTTTCAATGTGGTATTTGTGTGTACGGTACTGTAACGTGACGAAAGTTATATTTATTATGTCCGCAGGTGACCGAGAAGCCTCAACTTGGAAAAAAAAACGCTTCAAACAAGTAAGCTCACATTGTTTATTGTCAATGGTGAATAAAGGAATACATGCTCACAATTTCCGTACGGGTCACGCGGACTTCACGCTGTCCGTCACCAAGTTCATAATATACAGAAACACTGACAGCCACACATTTAATGCAATCGAAAGCTGAAATCGAGCGCAGTTTTCTCATCGTGTTCGGTCAGCCGCTGAAGCAAGGAGAGCGAAGCTTCAGACGAGTGTGAAGTGGCTGCAAAGGGGCGTAAAGGCGGTCTCTGTAAAGTGAGTAAAACCCATTTGAAATGGAATTATGGCAATGGCCCATAAGGTGTATTATGGAAACGAAAGAGACACCGGGGAAGAATGATGATAGATTAAAATACATAAAGGCAAACGTTTGCAACAAGCACTACTGCCTTAAGTGAGCCCTTGAAATGGAAGGGCTCGGAGGCATGTGCTATACAAAACTATTATCACAGCGGCATCCTGTGGATAGAGGATGCGCACAAATTCGCAGGACTAACAAAATGTAACACAAGAAGATTACGGGGTTTTACGTGCCAAAACCACTTTCTGATTATGAGGCACCCCGTAGTGGAGGACTCCGGAAATTTCGATCACTTGGGGTTCTTTAACGTGCACCTAAATTAAGTACACGTGTGTTTTCGCATTTCGCCCCCACCGAAATGCGGCCGCCATGGCCGGGATACGATCCCGCGACCTCGTGCTCAGCAGCCCAACACCATAGCCACTGAGCAACCACGGCGGGTGAAAATGTAAGACAATATCGTTTAAAAAACTTAGCACTGCTCTGGTGTCAAAGAACAGTTCT
This sequence comes from Dermacentor variabilis, assembly GCF_050947875.1. NCBI lineage: Eukaryota > Metazoa > Arthropoda > Arachnida > Ixodida > Ixodidae > Dermacentor > Dermacentor variabilis. The sequence goes on from NC_134576.1 coordinate 107,649,685, forward strand.
GGACTAAGAAACATTACGGGATGAAGGGGGATGTATTGCTGTTATGCTACAGGAAACTGTTTCTTTCTCTCTGTTTCAGCTTCCCGAAACTCCAGAAGGGCGTGGAGGACGGTGAGCCTTTCACCGCATCTACCGTAGGATGGTGGATCATTTCCAGTTAGCAGGAAACTGTGTGGGGCATATGTGTGTCCTATTCTGACAATACAAAATAGGACATCAGTTCGTCGTGTTTTCGTTGCGGAGGGCCAATAACCAAATTGTGGCTTAATTAAGTGAAGCCTATTATTTGTTTCAGCATTCCACAGGCGCTGCCAGCGGCTTCTCAGTTTCTTTCGGAGAAAAGGCTTTGGATCTAAGGCAGGGATAGCAGCGATAGGATTGACAGCTTGCGATGCAATTGATGTGCAATGTGGTCATCAAACATATTACCCTTAGTGCCCCTATGTCCAGGTACCGAGTATATAATGACTTGCTGCTGAGACATGTACGATGCGCAAATAACGGGATAAAGCTCGGCAAGTACCGGGGTTCAGTGTTTAGGCAGTAACATTAGGGCTTTGACGACGCTTAGAGAGTGCGCGTAATATAATGGTGTGGTGCAGCTTTGCTTTCTTGACTTGTTTAAGAGCGGACAGTATTGCATAAGCTTCCGTGCTGAAGGTGTTTGTTTCCGGATGCAGCACATCGGATTCGGAGAGGGATTGTCCGATTGCAGTACAAAACAAGCCGGCATGTGACCTAGAAGCATCAGAGTAAAACTCAATGCACGAGTAGTTCGATCGATGTTACAAGAAATGCATTCGAATATGTGTCACTGGGGCGTGTTTCGTCACTTCTACAAATGATGTGTCGTATTCTATGGGCTTCCATTGCCACGGCGGCAATGGCTTAGCTGGGACCATGAAGTTCTGCTGAAGAATTCGAACTTGAATTTCCTCAGCAAGCTTTCTTACGCACAGAAAGAATGGTTCTCTACCTGCAGGTCGATTATTAAAGAGCATTGCAGATGTCGTGTGGTTTATGCTTACATAAGAGGGACGGTCGCGGTTTGGGTTCACATTTAGAAAGTACATGAAACTAGCCTACGAATTCTGAAGATGAAGCGACCACTCATTCGCTTCAACATAGAGACTCTACTGAACTTGTCCTGAAGGTACCGGTAGCCAAGCGGATAACTAGGTGGTGAACAAGGTCAAGCAACTTCAAGGCGCTTGGACTGGCAGACTGGTACACTATGGCCCCATAGTCTAAGCGTGTACGTATGAGGCTTTTGTACACGTTCATCAGACACTTCCTGTCAGTGCCCCATGTTGTATGTGATAAAAGTTTAAGAAGGTTCTTTGTTTTTAGACATTTTTCTTTGAGGTGCTTTAGGTGTGGAATGAAGGCTAGTATCGAATCTGATATGACACCTAAAAATTTGCGCTGTGCGACAACTGGTATGTGCTGTTCATGCAGTTCTACATTGGGCTCTGGAAATAAGCCTCTTTTTCGTGTGAAAAAGTCACAGGAGCTTTTAAGAGGATTGAGTTTAAGGCCGTTTTCTTCTGCCCATTAACACACTTCGTTCTAGCCAAGCTGGACATGTCACTCACAAATATCAAGGTTACATGACTTGCAACCTAATTGTACGTCATCTACGTACACCAAAAAAGCATACTCTGCGATACAGATAAGCGCAAGGAACTCATTTTGATGATAAAAAGGGTACAGCTTAATAGCCCACTTTGCAGCACCCTAGTTTCTTGTGTAAATGGCCTGGAAAGAGCATTGCCCATTTTAAGAAGAAATGTACGGTGTGATAAGTAACTCTCAAATACATTAAACATATTTCCTCGAATGCCCATTTCTGAGAGCTCTCACAAAATCCCATATCTCCAAGTTGTCTCATATGCCTTTTCCATGTCTAAGAGAAAGAAATGCTTATGAATAAAGGCGTCGCGAATGTTTGCCTCAATGCGCACAAGATGGCCAGTAATCGACCGACCTTCTCTGAAGCCGCTCTGATAAGGTTCAACGATTTTCTTCGATTGAAGGAAATGTAAAAGAGGACGATCTATCATTTTCTCGAAGAGCTTGCACAGGCAATTTGTCAGTGATATTGGATAGTAACTTGATACGTCTGATGGGTCCTTGCCTTGTTTCAAGACCGGTAGTACGATAGCTTCTTTTCATGAGGATTGAAGGTATCCAGCAGCCCAAATAGAGTAGAAAAGTGCCAGAAGTGTCATCTGTGTGTCAGTGCGTAGGTTTTTAATAATGTCATACATGATTCTGTCAACTCCTGGTGCAGAGCTCATACACACCCTCAACGCAGCTCTAAGCTCGGCAATATTAAGAGGATAGTTGTAGGGTAAATTTTACCTGGCTTTACGGCTTATTGGCTTAAGTTCTGCTGTTTGCTTATGTTTAATTAATGTTTCTGAGTAGCTTATGAAGCTTGATACAGGCACGAAGTGTATACCAACGGCGACGGCCTGGCTTTCCAAGGTATGTCCTTGGTCATCGATCAAAGGAAATGGGTTGATCTGCGGCCCTTTTAGCCTTCTCAGCCCGTTGCATAATTAAGCCTCCTGGGCATTGGAATTGATGCCTGAGAGAAACCTCTCCCAGCTTCCCCTCCTGTCTTCATATGTTTATATGTAATGTAATTTTCCGCCATTGGATATTGGTGCAGTCTTCTCCACGCCTTATTTCTTTTTCTTTTTAGTGCATCTTTACAGTTTTCATTCCGCCAAGAAATACGTTTCTTAAATGATTGGCCGTTTGTTCGTGGAATGAACTTTTCGGCTGCTTCAATAATAAAACAAGTAATATATGTCACAGAATCATCTATGGTTAAATCACGTATAAGATCTTGTGATAGATAAGCAGATTCCTTAAAACGCTTCCAATGAGTCGAGCTGTTTCCAGCGAGGTATACACAGACGAAGGTCATGTTGTGTTAGTAAATTCAAAGTCACCGGGAAGCGGTCACTTCCAAACTGATGGAAAAAAGTGTGGAAGATCCAAGCACTGTATGAAGCTAACAAGGAATATGAATTATCTGCCATATTATAGTACGTAGGTGCTTTCCTATTAAATAGGCACACACCAGACGTCACAAAAAAGGTTTCGATCAGCCGACCCCTCGAACCAGTCCGAGAATCTCCCCAAAGGCTGTTATGAGCATTAAAGTCCCCGAGAATAAGAAACGGTCAAGAAGTTGGCTAATAAACCAGTAGAATTATGTTTTGCTCAGGTGATAGTTCGGAGGTATGTAGATAGAGCAGACAGCAACCTACTTATTAAAAAGAAGTGCTGGCACTGCAACGGCCTTGAGGGACATCCGAAGGTGCAATTGTTGGCAAGCAACAGTCTTCTTGATTACACCACCAGAGGAGGTGTTAGCCTCGTCACGGTCTTTGCGAAAAATTGTGTATGACCGGAGAAAATTTGTCTGTGTAGCTCTTAAATGCGTTTCCTGAACAGAGAGTACCTTTAGATTAAGTTCGTGTGAGACATCTGTTATGTCATCAAGATTGTGGAGAAGACCTCTCACATGCCATTGTAGAATTTGTGTATCCATTTTGACATAGTCTGTTACTGTGCGTTCTGGAAAGGAAAGATTAGATCACAGGGCCCTTTCCGGGCGCCATGATGCACTGTTTGATTTTGGAGCGATCGCGAGAATCGCGGCGCTCTCGGGGCACTGGCTGCGCTATTTAGTTAGGAGATGTGTCACATGTGTTAGGAGATGAGGTCACAAAGCACGCACCTAGCTGACCTCGAAATCGCTATGCATTTCCGTGAATGTGAATCGAAGTACTCGTGCTCAGAATTCTACACAGATGCATCAAAATCACATGTTGGTGTATCTTATGCTGCTGTTGGTCCTTCTTTTTCTAAATCTGACGTATTGAACCCGCTAACAAGTATCTTCACTGCAGAAGCCTATGCAGTACTGTCTGCAGTAAAACCTATAAATTAAAACTCGACAGAGAAATAGTATTTACCGACGCGTTAAGTCTTGTAAAAGCGTTAATTTCTTTACCTGTTTTCATTGAGCTTTACTCGCTCTTATGCAATATTTATCTATCACATAGACATGTAGTAATATGCTGGGTACCTCCATAGAAGCATCGAGGGTAATGTACTAGCTCACAAAATGGCCACATCACTCGCATCACTAACCACTTTTCCTACGACTGCTGTCCCTGTCACAGAGCTAAAGCCTTTCTTAAGAAATAAACTGCGACAACACTGGCAACGCATGTGGAACGCAGAAACAAATAATAAACTCCACGTTGTAAAACCACAGTTAGGTTTTTGGCCTTCCCCAACGTCATCTCGGCAAACAGATGTCCTATTCTGTCGCCTCAGAATAGGGCACACATTTGGTAGCCACAATTTTCTGCTTACTGAAAATGAACCGCCAACCTGTGGTCGATGTGGTGAGAGGCTGACCGTCCTCCACGTCCTCTTGGAGTGTCGGGAAGCCGAATCTGAAAGAAACATTTTCCTCTTGCATATCATTATTGCATCCCTCTGCATCCAGCTGCGTTTCTTGGTAAAGAACCGTTTTTTAACGTCAAAGTAGTCCTCAATTTTTAAGGGATGTTGTCCTTCATGTTATAAGCCCATTAAATTCGTAGCGCATCCTCTTTCCAGAGGATGCAGCTGTGATAGTTGTTTTGTATAGCACATGCCTCCAGGCCCTTGTGTCTCAAGGGCTCTAACGAGGCCGTGGTGCTCTAGTGAATTTTAGAAACTTATACCCCTTTATATGGTATCATTATTTCGCAATGCATATTAATGCTAACAGTACACGTCTTTTGTCATTGCCATAATCTTATCACACAAACTTTATGCACTCCGATGCCGCTCATTCAAATACATGTAAAATGCAGAAATGCTTTCTTTTTTTTAGGTAACTACCGGGCTGATTTCATTGGAATCTGTTGCATTTGAGAGAGAAAATTAAGTTCCAGTCACTGCGGGAAGTGGAATTTCGATTTAATGCTTGAATATTGAAAAAGCATTTTCAGAACTTGGTAGGTTTGAAAAAAACATAGTAGCCAGAAGTTTACATATTCGTAGCTGTGCACCAATACTAGATATCACAGTTATGCAAGCTGCACCCTTTAGAACATGCAAAGGGAAAAAGGTCGATGTATCAATTTACATCTTATATGAATTTGTTACATTGTTTCCAATGGTTTCCAAAACGTTCTACTCGCATGTTACTAGCCCATTTGAGAGCCACGTACAATTCATTATTTTGATAGCTTTGGATATAATATTGCATGAAAATTAAGGGAATGTGAAACCATTTGTCATTCTTGACTTTGAGAGTTCTGAACTTGATAATATCGCTTTCTGAAAATTTGCACTTTTGAGCATTTCTTTTACTTACACGAAGATGATCTAGATCTGAAATTCTTTACTGACGGTCACTAGATCTTTAACATTTTCCGTTGAAATGCAGCAAACCTCATCACATTTCGTTCAGCGGTTGCCGAGAAAAAAAGAACTATTTGATCTTTCCCGTGTATTTGTACAGAGCCCCCCGAGCTAAAGCTACGTACCTCTGAGGCCTACTTTCTGTATTTTTTATGCAACGTACAAATGCTTGGACAATTTAGTGTTGCTCGCCGAACGTGTAACGTAAGTTATAAGCAGCGCCAGCCTGAACTGCGCTTTTGTTCTGGGCTCTGAGCCACGTAGCCGCAGGCGCTGGCGTCACTTTCCACGAGGTGGTGCAGTGACGCAGCGTGGTTACATACCTCGACATCGAAAGCTGCAGCAGGGGGTGGCAGCGAAAGAAGGCGTGAGCGATGAAGTCGACGATTGGCTCGATCACTGCCATTTCCACGGTCGCGAACATTTCTGCACCGCATCGTTGCCAAAATACAAAAAGAAAACTTGCGCAGACCAGCTCGTCCAGCTCTAGCGCTGGCACGGACGCATTTTTTGCCATGCGGTCTACAGCTTAAAGTGGTGTGCGCCAGCTCCGAAAGACCACACAACAATCATCGTTTCCGTATTCCCTCAAACTACGGGCGTTTGTGCCCCTTTCCGGTTGGTGCAGCTGCCAGCCTGCGCCGCGCTTTCCCTTTCCTGTCTTGTGTATGTCTTTTTTCGAAAGAAATAATAATAATGATGAAACTGCAGGTGAGTAGTGACAGTCTAGCTACGGCAATTGTGCACGTAGGGCTACGTATTTTCCGTACATAGAAGTAAATATGTTGTTAAAAGCGGCGCACGTGTGCTACTGATTACTTATCAGCACGCTGCCAAACAAGCGGTGCGGGAAAGCGCAACAAGATAAGCACCCGCCTTCGAGTGCGAGATAACGGGTTGCGCAAGGGCACAGCGCGAAAGAATTGGCGATATGCGGACAAAAATACACCAGCACAATGAGAGCTGCACGAGCGTGTTACGGCGAGCTCTAGAATGGTGTGTCGAACGAGCACGCGGCAATGTTGGATTCATTACGGGTTGTCGTGGCCGTGGTTAGATACGTTTCGTGCTATGCCCCGAGTTTACCGAGTTATTTTGTTGTAAACCTTGAAATACAAAAAAAAAAGAACCAGAAAACTCAACATTGCCATTTGTTGGGCGTGTTGGTTAACTGATTATGAACGCACGTTTAGCGCCAGCAAACAAGGACAACAAACAAGGATTGTGGTGTCGTCGACCTTTTGTCCTTGTTCGCTGGCGCTAAATATACTTTCCAAATAGAAAACTCGTTACTAAGGGCTGACAATGTATATCAATAGTCGGAAGGACTCAAAGATACCAAAAGCTCGAAATATGTACAACTCTACAGGCGCTATGAGTTCGCGTCTGCCGATAGGAGGCGCCGGTGACAACTGAAAAATAAACTGAAAAAAATAGAAACCATTGGCTCCGCACATATGCCCCTCCCCTCGCCGCGCTCCGCAGTGTGGTACTGCGGCCACCGCGGCCACGGAGTTTCATACCGTTGGTATAGGTGAAACTGTGGCGCTAGTGTCTACGGGAGCAGCAAGCAGAGTGATTTAGACAACTTGAGAACGATGGTCAGTACATAGAACATTAGAACTTTGGTAAGTACATGTGTTTGCCTAAACTTCGTCTTTCTGGCTCTACGACGGCCCTCGTGACTTTGGAAACAGATTGTTTTGAAGACAATACTGTGTTATGGATAATTAAGCAAGCATTATTAAAATTGTCCGACGGCAGGATTCGAACACAGGACCTCTCTAGCATGACGGCCAATACTGGAACAATTACGCCACGGTCGCATGGACATGCGGAACCACTGCAATTAGCAGATGTTATAGTGCATACGTGTTGACGGAGGCTTATTGCCTTCTGCATTTAAAAAAGTAAGTCGCTGTATTGCCCGCAATTCGAAGCATCATTTGCGATGGCAAATTAGATGACATCTATACGAAGTAAGGCTAGTAGCCTTATCGGCCGTATAAACTTGTAAACATTCGCTTATTGCTTAAATTGACAAGCATGACGTCATGCGCTCACAAGCAAACATCAACACATCTCACTCGATGACTGCGGAAGCTCCCGGTTGGATGAAGGGTGGTTCGCAATCACAAGTGCCCGTTGCCTTTCCACTCGCCAACGGCAGCAGCATTCGAAAAGCCATAAGTCGGCGCAATGGTACTACAAGTAACCGCGCTGGGACGAACTTGAAGAAATTGATCGTTCTTGTTAAGTCTGTCACCAAGCTTGTAGATTAAGACGAAATATTTAGGAAATTTCGCTAAGAGATGCAGATGAGCGCTCGTCTTCGTGCCTCTATTATCATCGTTATACGCTTGAGTAACGTAGAGCGCCAGCTAGCCTGGTCCCATACCTGTTGAAAATGTGCATGCTGGAAGCGTTGACACCATTCGACGCTATTCGGACCATGCACATTACAGCAGGAATTTACTGTGAGCGTGCCTTACGCATACTTGCTACAGCAGCTGTTGTCGGCCACTTCACATGAGCACCTGGAGCGTAGCAAACTGCAGTGAAATCTTCCTGTTGTCCCTTCAAACCGATGACTCATCGCAGTGGCACAATGGGTACATGACATTCTGCTGTTAAGCACATGACCATGGGTTCGATTGTAGGTCGCAGAAGCGGCATTTCGATGGAGGTGCAACAAAAAAAAATGCTCGCATAGTCGGACTTAGCTGCACGTCAAATAAGCTTTATCGGCTTAAACCGATCCAGGACCTTTTACTACGACGCGTGTCGTAGCCGCAGTGTTGGTTTGTAAGAGTCGAGTACAGCGAATCAATGAATCTTTAAAACGATCAAGACGCGAGCCATTGAAAAGCGTGTCAGGGTAGGCCGCCTCACGAGGGGCGTGAGACGTTCGCGCATGCGCAAGGCTTACCTGACAATGGCCCCTGTTGGCTGTCTTCTTCTGTTCTCCCAATGTTCTCCCAAGCGGTATTTCCATATTACTCAATTTTTTGAGGTTCATGTGTTACCTATCAACTTTGTCCGCTTTAGATGTACTATCGGACGCAAATTACAGAATTGTGCCATTTATTTTCTTGCCGAGTTACAGAGTTGTCGAGGTCACAAAGCACGCAGCTGACCTCGAAATCGCTATGCATTTCCGTGAACTTATCGATGTACTCGTGCTCAGAATTCTACACAGATGCATCAAAATCACATGATGGTGTATCTTATGCTGCTGTTGGTCCTTTTTCTAAATCTGACGTATTGAACCCGCTAACAAGTATCTTCACTGCAGAAGCCTATGCAGTACTGTCTGCAGTAAAACCTATAAATTAAAACTCGACAGAGAAATAGTATTTACAGACACGTTAAGTCTTGTAAAAGCGTCAATTTCTTTACAAAAGCATACAAATCCTGTTTTCATTGAGCTTTACTCGCTCTTATGCAATATTTATCACATAGACACCTAGCAATACGCTGGGCACCTGGCCATAGAGGCATCGAGGGTAATGTACTAGCTGACAAAATGGCCACATCACTCGCATCACTAACCACTTTTCCTACGACTGCTGTCCCTGTCACAGATCTAAGGCCTTTCTTAAGAAAGAAACCGCGACAACACTGGCAATGCATGTGGAACACAGAAACAAATAATAAACTGCACGTTATAAAACCACAGTTAGGTTTTTGGCCCTCCCCAACATAATCTCGGCGAACAGATGTCCTATTCTGTCGGCTCAAAATAGGGCACACATTCGGTACCCACAATTTTCTGCTAACTGGAAATGAACCGCCAACCTGTGGTCGATGTGGTAGGAGGCTGACCGTCCTCCACGTCCTCGTGGAGTGTCGGAAAGCCGAATCTGAAAGAAAGATTTTCCTCTTGCATATCATTATTGCATCCCTCTGCACCCAGCTGCGTTTCTTGGTAAAAAACCGTTTTTTAACACCAAAGTAGTCCTCAATTTTTTAAATGATGTTGTCCTACATGTTATAAGCCAAATCGTAGCGCATCCTCTTTCCAGAGGATGCCGCTGTAATAGTTGTTTTGTATAGCACATGCCTCTAGGCCCTTGTGTCCCAAGGGATCTAACGAGGCCGTGGTGCTCTAGTGAATTTTAGAAACTTATACGTTTTTATATGGTATAATTATTTCGCAATGCACATTAATGCTCATAGTACACGTCTTTTGACATTGCCATAATCTTATTACACATAAACTTTATGCGCCTTACAGCGACCATCTTTTAAGGCTCCTTTACAGCCACGTCACATCAACTTCACAGAATTCATAACTTCACTGCAAAGTCATCAACACTGGCTTGGCGCTCTTTGGCCATACCTGGCCCTTGCGCCAATAAACACCACACATTCATTCATCGATAGTTTCGTTTTCTGCAAATTTGCGATTTCTGCCAATTTTTTATCAATATTGACGAGTGAAATAAACATTTTACACATACAGCCACTAGAGATTAAGTTTTTCTTTTAAATGCGACAAATCAACGATGACCGCAGATTAGGACAATAAATATTCTCGCACCTTTATCCAATATTCTCGGTCACCTCTGTGTCGTGCGTTAAACAGTATCACCAGTCTTCCATCTTCACATAGTAGAAGGGCTCTGAATTTTTTGTTTAGTTATGCTACAAGCGCACTCGGACTTGAAGGTAACAAATGCGTTCTATGTCGTAAATGCAGGAAAAGCATGAGAGTAGGAGATTCAGTCGCGGGGGGTAAAAAGAAAGTAAGAAAGAAAAACGCTAAGAAGCCCACGAGATCGGCAACCCAAAACGCATTATAACGCGCAGAATATGTCTGCATACACGATGCCATCTTCCATATAATAGCTTGGGATTCTGGCACTACCTATCCTTAAAAAATCCACATGCTGCGGTGATATTTAGCATATATGCAACTACCGTTGCCCCACAACACCTACATAAAATTATCATAAAAGGAAATTCACAAGAAGGGCATATATATCGGCATATAAAATGCCCAGAAAACCTCACGAACTACATAAAGGTTTCGCTGCGACATTAAGCATCAAACTATCAAAGGCGTTACTATTTGGTGAAAACCATCAGGAATAATTGCGATGGTGATTATAAGTTCTGCAAAAAATTATCCCTTCAGTAAATTGTGACAATATTTTCCTATGTAACGAAAGTTCACAGTAATCTTTATTGCCATCTCTGCGGCGTGGTACTCGCGAGAATAAAATTGTGGAACACTATCGGAAATATTTATGGCTTATCAATAGCTTCCGCAAGTAGTTACACGTGAAAGGCCATACCCGCTCCATATCTGCAATTAAAGCAGTATGCACGCTATTGAAATTCCACGTTGGCGTAGAGGCTTTTGTTGTCAATGAAGCCGTTCAGCTCGATGTCCGTCCAAGTCAATTTCTCCGTACAGCAGCCCGTGTTGAGGGCCGCTGTACTCATTGGCTTCTTGACCACACCGTGGTCTTCCATGCACATTGCCAGCCTGACGTCTCTTTGCTCAAACCTGGGGTGAGTGAGGATCACCGTCGCTTTCTTCGTGAAGGGCCACTGCAAATGGCTGTCCCACGCACCGCCGCAAAGGCACAGCACGAACCACAGCTGCACCTCACCTCTCTGGTCTTTGGCAAGCTTGCATTCAAGCTTGAAGCTGTAGCCGGCGAGAACGCAAACCTCGGTTGGGATCACAACCTCATAGGCAGCGCTCTTGGCGGCGTCGTACTTGGCAGGCACGTCTGCGAACGTGCGCAGAATGACGAACGCACCGGGCCTGCAGGCCGCGCGGAACGGTCCGGGAGAGATCGGCACTTCCTTCGGGACTTGAGGCGTCCAGCATTCTTTGGCGGTGCTGGCTCTTTCGTGCACAAATAGCACGTCGCGTTCGAGGCTTACCACGCGTTCAAGCAGGCAGTTGGCGTCGTTGACGACCCCGTGCCTGTCGAACTGCTCTTCCGCTCCCCGAAGGCGCAGCCTTTCCAGGTTCGCCTTGATTTCGCCAAGTCCATCAACGATACTTTCGACGTCCTCCTTGCTGACCGCTTGAGGTGCAACCATTGCTCCTGTACACTCTTGGTAGTGACAGGCCGCGACGTTGCGAACCAGCGTCTGGCCGCAGCTGGCGCACTTCACCTCATCGCGGGCGCATTGCGCCAAGTGATGTTTCAGCTCTGACAGCTTTCCGACGAAACCGCAGTTGCCGTCGCCGACGATGCAACTAACTAGGAGCTGCTCCAGGTCGGACTGCCTGAAGTTCAGCGAAACGGCGTCCGTCCCCGCGCAAACCCGGCCGTCGAAAGGACACTTCACTTCCTTGAGGGTCCGGCCCTTGCAGATGCGGCACAGGACATGACCACAGGGCAGCAGCAGAGATTGGGAAGGCACGAGGCCGCATGAGCTGCAGACACGAGTCGCTGGCAGCGGGTCGACGAAAGCGACGCGTCGACGTTCCAGGAAGTCGTCGAATCCCGTCAGCACGTGGCCCGTGAGAGGCATCTTCGGCTTCGTAACCCAGGCGGTTTAGTCGCGTACTGGCCCTTGTGTGCAGTCCGGACCGGGTCAATACGGCACTTGGGGCTGAATTCTTCGGCGGTGCCGTGCTGCGCACTGCGCCTTGTAAACAGAAGCTTCGAGAGCCGCCCGCCGCCGCCGCGCTTATCAGCTATCGCGAATGTAGGAAACAGAGTGGAAAGGAAGGGGGGAGGGAGGCTTAGCGGGAAAACAATTGCAGCTGCAGCGCCACCGAAGCAACCTCGCCAACTGTGCCGTCGCCGACAAAATATTTCGGGGTGCGCGTGTGCGTGGCGAAACCTGGCAAAACGACCCTCCTCCCCTGCTAGGGAGGAACCCCTGGTGTCGAGAGCGACGCCTGCACGCATGCGCGTCCCTCCGAGACTGCAATCGTGCATGTTTCCGCGCTTCCTCCTTGCGCGTCGGCGATATACGAATGCAGCCGCGAGGTGGCCCTCTTGCGTTTGGCGCTGTGACGGTTTCGACGGGCAAAACTACCTTCATACAACGGAAATCAAGAGTTCATTTTCGTCTTGGCTGTCTCCTTCTATAGAGCGCTTTTTCTGCCACGCTCTTCTGTGGGAGAACGCCACGTTCGTAAAAAGTAAGCGAAAACGAAGACTGGCCACGAGAAGGTGCAGCGCCGAAAAAAAAAATGGCTTGTTACGTTCGCCACCGGGTCCTATGCGTCAGCGCTCGTGACTCGACAAAAAGCGGCCGCAGCGGCGCGCGCAAGCGCACGTTTCTAAACACGCTTTACATAGGTGTACCCATCGAAGCTGCCACAACACCAATTGCAAGAGGGGCACCTCGCGGCTACATTCGGATATCGGCAGCGCGCAAGGAGGAAGCGCGCAAACATGCCCACTTGCAGTGTCGGAGGGAAGCGCATGCGTGCTGGCGTCGGTCTCAACACCAGGGGTTCCCCGCTGGCAGGGTTGCGCCCCGCGCTCGCGCGCCCCGCAGTTTTTTTAGCGAGGGTACGCTGCGACTGCCCGCGTTTTACGCAGTCTACTCAGCGAAGGTCATGTGCTCACCCGGAACACGAGCCGGCGGAAGCCGCATGCCGCGTTTTTTCGACGTTTATCTTGGCTAGGACGCGGAACGGTGGCGAGAGGGAACGTAGCGTTTCACAACGGTGGAATAACATAAGTAATTGCAAAGAACAAGATTTACCCCATGCCAACTGAAAAAGGGCAAAGAAATGGAGAAAAATTATGGCAACGTAACAGTGAATTGTCAACATTGAGCTGTGCTGTCGTGGTATGGTTTGCAACTACTGCACTGGGCTGGTTGTTACATGATTCAGCCGTTTCCTATACCATGTTACCAACCCAAATTTCTGTAATGTATAAAGGAGACCAGCTTCCAGCCTGAAACGAACCTGCACTTGGGACTCATATTGAGCTTCTACCATTAAAAGGGTAACGATTTGTTACAAGTTTGAGGAATTGAACACTCATACTGACTAGGAATTCAGCAGCTACCTAATAAAGCAAGAAAACATATTGTTTTATGCAAATGTATTTAGGAGGTGAAGTATGGCATGCAATACATAAGTGTGACCGATTGGAGGGAAGAATATAGGCACACAGGCAATAGTGTGAGAATTTAACTCCATAAGACTGCATAATGAAAAGATAAAAATTATACACGTCTGGACACTTCATGCATCTCAACGAAGTTCTTATAAAGGCAATTTGGCTAGATAATTATAGAGTCTGTATGGAGTATATCATGCATAATTACTTCAGCCCCCCCCCCTATTATATTATTATATAGTAAGATTATTAAGCTGAGGGCACTCCAGATCCCCCAAAAATAAAATTCAAGTGATCTGCCACTAGAAATCCCGAAAATGGCACATACAGTAAAATGATTGCACATTGCACAAACGTATCCTACAACTCACAAGGTAGCTGAAAGGCTTGGCCTGACAGTGCCAAAGTGGGAGCGGCCCGCCTTGACTTGAGAAGTCGAGCCTCCGGACCTCATTCTAATAAATGTTTTAACCCACACACACACACATACACAAGGTAGCGACAGTTTTGTACGCACCTTTGTGAAAGCATGCAGATCAGGTGCTTTATCGTTGTGCTTCCCAGCTTTCAGCAGTGCAGCAGGTTCTTGCGGGGTGTAGAGATGCCTCCAGAATCCGCATAGCCTTCAACAGTAAGAGATGATTGTTTATTGTACTGGGAAGGAGGAAATTTGTGATTTACCAGTGTCATGTGGAATTGCAAAGAGTGCCTCACTTAGCCAGCTGCATCAATCTATGTCTGGTTGTACAAATCTCTCTTCGTTATATCTCAGTGCCAGTTTTGTTGCTACAAAATCGCAGTACTTTATTACGTACTAGCCCTAACCAAGATTGCCAAGAGCTGACATCCAGTTCTTTATATATATATATATGAAGAAGGTCAGCGTCTCACTGAAATGTCTCGATTACCAAGAAACCTTGTTATTGTACTATCGGCCGATATCTGCTCTGGATCGCAGACAAATTTGCGAAGACACTCGAGAAAATAAACGATACAGGCAGGTTCTCGCGACGCAAACCTTCAAACCCAACTGCATACGTACAAAAACCTTCATACAAGGCTATATCTGCTCAATCGTCAAACTTGTCTATCGTGTGCCAAAGCGCGAAGCCCATCACACATCGACGTATACATTACACATGTACTACAATTGCAAGAAGGGCGACATAATGAAAAATTTCTTGCCAGGAAACTACTGAGCAAACAGCAACTTTCAGTGTTTTCTTAATTGTGTGCCTATTCAGTCATAGAAATCAAGGCGGGTAGCATATACTTCACAGAACAGTACTTGTACGCTGCAACATCAGACGAAGCTTTCGTGAAATTGCTAGCTAAATGAACACGGCAACATGAGCAACCTGCGATCAGAAAGCGCTCTGCTCTGGCTAGTTACAGGACTCTCATTACATTAACCATAAGCTTCGAGAATGCTCGCAAGCGCCAAACTTGCTTACCTTTCAAGACGTAGTCAGCAAACGCTCCTCAAGTACCGTGGAACCGACGTTTTTCTGGCGCAAGCACTGTAGAACTATCGATGAACTCCAGCTCCGCAAAATCACCATCTTCAACAAAGTCTTCCGTACACTATGATTCGAAGCCCCAGTACCAGACTTTTCACGAGAGCGCGGGCGGGCAGTTCGGCAGAACAAATAAAGCTCGGACGGGCGCTGCAGTAGGTCACTCACAGTCGACACTGGTGGATCGCACGAAACACACGGCGAACTAATGTCGTTACACGAGTCCGGAAGGTTTTGCGATGGTTAATGCACACGAGAAGGCGTACATTTTGTCTAGGCACTTATAAAACATTCCACTACCGTTTTACAGCAACGAGCACTTTGTACAACTAACGTGGTCTGTGAACCGAACAAATACCACTGCGGTTCTCTGAAAAATGTATCGTAAATTAGAAAATTACGTGTTTTTTCCTAAGAAGAATCGGTAGGGACCATTTAACGAATTTGGTGTGTTCAAAAAGTGTGTAATTTGTAAAAGTATGCACTTTGTGTTACGAAGTTTAAGGAAATGTGTATAAGAAAAAAAAACGAAGTGGATATTGCCTCCAAGATTCCCATCCGGTTTAGGCGCATGCAGTTTTCAAAAGCACCGCCTTCGAGATCAGATTTTGTTACTCAAGGGAAGCCGCAGTTCGGAGGAGCCGCAGCTCTGGCATTTAGGCCCCATTTGGTGGGCTTACAGTATCTGGGTAAGCGTGCTTATTTATAAAGCATATACAGGGACTTAAGCCGAACCATGAGCGAACTTAGTTGGCGAAGGCGGCGCGCCTATCAGCGCGCCGTCCATGCCGGTCCGTTTGCTTGCAATGGTGGGCGGCCTACTGGCTTCTTTGACACCTACCGAGCTCACATTCATGATCACCGCCCATATACACGCTTCCAGTGTCCAGTGCAGCGCCGGATTATGGGCCCATTGCCGTGCTCTGGATGCTGGGGCGCTGGGCAGGCGCGGCGTACTGGCAGGC
Source organism: Dermacentor variabilis (assembly GCF_050947875.1). Classification (NCBI taxonomy): domain Eukaryota; kingdom Metazoa; phylum Arthropoda; class Arachnida; order Ixodida; family Ixodidae; genus Dermacentor; species Dermacentor variabilis. The sequence continues at coordinate 107,665,666 of NC_134576.1, forward strand.
GCTGGCGCGAAAAACAGCTCTAGCGTGTTAAATACGCGATGCCTGGACATCCCATATATTTTTTTTGAACGCAGAAAGCAACGGAGAGCGTTTTAGTGCAATAGAAAAAGAAAAACTGTAAAAATAAAAATGCTCTGACCAGGCAGGATTCGATCCTCCGACCCCCAAGCCCCGGTACTCTACCGCTGCGCCCCGCCAGCGGATTTTATACAGAGGGATAGTTTGTAAAGTTAAACACGAGAAGCAGTTTTAGTTTTCCAGAGATACGTTTTGCACAGACATGGTAGTGCGATGGATGCGCTATCGCCCAGCAACTAAAGCTCACGCCTGTACCACAAAGGCAAATCTGCTGTCCGTATTCAACATGCCTTTCAGTCGACACGTCTGCCTTGTCATACGTCTTCGTCAGAGAAGCGCAGGCTAGTGCTGGGGGGAGCCTTCGGCGACAGCACATATACCTGTGTTTACGACGCGTAGCATCGGCGCTGACCGCTTGTGCTGGCACCGTGAACATGAAAAAATGGTTTATTTAAGAACACCGATGCCAAATACGAAAAACAAAAAGTGATTTATCCTTGTTAGACTTCTTGATTCCTGAGCCTAGACGCGCCGATAGCGTGGAGACGCACTCGGAAGGATACGCTGTGCCTAAGCTTCGGTGGGGACCGATCTCGGCGCGGGTAGTTGGCGAAAGCTAAAGTGTGTCTATTTGAGCCTCAGAACTCTCTTTAGTACAATAGGGAAAGTGGAAGCGCACAAATCGCCTCATACTTGTTATCGGGGTGATAATATGAATCAGCCGTAGGCTTCGAACTCGGTGTCCCTTCGAGCGCATCTGAACGACTTCAGGATTTCATGTCAATTCCACAACACTGCGACAACGGTGACAACTCCGAGTCATATGTTACGTGCGAACTACTAAAAAACGCGGCGTCCTCTGCGTTTGCGTGGTTTCGTTCAAGAATTTAGCTATCCGCCCAGTCAAAAGGGAAAAAGGCAAAGAAGCGTCGCGAACAAAAGTAAACAGCCTTACAATACGTCAAGAAGTCCAATAGTGCCACTGTTTTAGATGGAACAGAGGTAGTGTCTCTGCCTCAGACGGAGACGTAAAGGGACTCCAATAAGAGTACTTTGTTTTTTTTAGAGTAGAAGAAACGTCCTAAATAGACAATTTCACCGGTGTAGGCAAATATATTTTACTTTTGCTTCAGCTGATTATATGTCCATACGCAGCAAAAAAATTTTGTCTCCTATTATTGCTTTCTTTAAAACTGCTGGAAAGAATCATCACTACGACACTCCGGCACTCGTACTAATTATTGTATTACCAATTTGCATATTATGCTTCTTTGTCCCAGTATTAAATGAAATGAATTAAGCAAATACAATTGGTATAATTTTCCTTAAACGAAAGTAAGAACAGAGCCTATCAAGTTTTCTAAAACTGCCTTGTAACAAATTTTCTTAAAAATAAGTAAAAACACAGCCTACCAACTTTTTTAAAACTTTCTTTTAACAAACGTTCTCCAAACAAAAGTAAGAACAGAGCCTACCAACTTCCTTTAAACTTTCTTTTAACAAACTTTCTTTTAACAAAAGTAAATACAAAGCCTACCAACTATCTTGTAACAAGCGTTAATAGTAAGTAAAAGTACATGGGATGTTAATAAAGTTGATAGAATGTTGGAAAAAAGTCTAAAGAAAGTAAGTATGCATTTTTGTATGGGTTGGTATGTCATTTTATATTTTACGTGAATTTGTTACGTTGCGTACAAGGGTTCCGCAAAAGCTGTATTTCCATATTACTACATTTTTTTAGGTTCATGTGTTACCTATCAACTTTGTCCGTTTTAGATGTACTATCAGACGCAAATTACAGAATTGTGCCATTTATTTTCTTGCCGTGTTACAGAGTTGTAGACGTCGCAAAGCACGCACCTGACCTCGAAATCGCTATGTATTTCCGTGAACTTCAATCGAAGTACTCGTGCTCAGAATTTTACAAAGATGCATTAAAATCACATGCTGGTGTATATTATGCTGCTGTTGGTCTTTCTTTTTCTAAATCTGACGTCTGAAGTCTTGTAAAAGCGATAATTTCTTTACAAAAGCATACAAATCCTGTTTTCATTGAGCTGTACTCGCTCTTATGCAATATTTATCTATCACATAAACAAATAGTAATATGCTGGGTACCTAGCCATAGAGGAATCGAGGGTAATGTACTAGGTGACAAAATGGCCACATCACTTGCATCACTATAACGACTTTTCCTACGACTGCTGTCCCTGTCACAGATCTAAAGCCTTTCTTAAGAAGGAAACTGCGACAACACTGGCAACGCATGTGGAACGCAGAAACAAATAATAAACTGCACGTTATAAAACCACAGTTAGGTTTTTGGCCCTCCCCGACATATTCTCGGCGAACAGATGTCCTATTCTGTCGGCTCAAAATAGGGCCCACATTTGATACCCACAATTTTCTGCTAACTGGAAATGAACCGCCAACCTGTGGTCGATGTGGTGGGAGGCTGACCGTCCTCCACGTCCTCTTGGAGTGTCGGAAAGCCGAATATGAAAGAAAGATTTTCCTCTTGCATATCATTATTGCATCCCTCTGCACCCAGCTGCGTTTCTTGGTAAAGGACCGTTTTTTAACACCAAAGTAGTCCTGAATTTTTCTAATGATGTTGTCCTACATGTTATAAGGCCATTAAATTCGTAGCGCCTCCTCTTTCCAGAGGATGCCGCTGTGATAGTTGTTTTGTATAGCGCGCGCTTCTTGGCCATTGTGTCCCAAGGGCTCTAACGAGGCCGTGGTGCTCTAGTGAATTTAAGAAACTTATACATTTTTATATGGTATAATTATTTCGCAATGCACAATAATGCTCATAGTGCACGTCTTCTGTCATAGCCATAATCTTATTACACAAACTTTATGCGCATTACAGCGACCATCGTTTAAGGCTCCTTTACAGCCACGTCACATCAACTTCACAGAATTCATAACTTCACAGCAAACTCATCAACCCTGGCTTTGCGCTCTTTGGCCATACCTGGCCCTTGCGCCAATAAACACCACGCATTCATTCATAGATAATTTCGTTTTCTGTAAATTTGCGATTTCTGCCAATTTTTATCAAAATTGACGAGTCAAAAAAAATTTTGCACATATAGCCACTAGAGCTTAAGATTTTCTTTTAAATGCAACAAATCAACGATGACCGCAGATTAGGACAATAAATATTCTCGCACCTTTATCCAATATTCACGGTCACCTCTGTGTCGTGCGTTAAACAGCTTCACCAGTCTTCCATCTTCACATAGTAGAAGGGCTCTGAATTTTTTGTTTAGTTATGCTACAAGCGCACTCGGACTTGAAGGTAACAAATGTGTTCTATGTCGTAAATGCAGGAAAAGCATGAGAGTAGGAGATTCAGTCGCGGGGGGTAAAAAGAAAGTGAGAACGAAAAACGCTAAGAAGCCCACGAGATCGGCAACCCAAAACGCATTATAATGCGCAGAATATGTCTGCAAACACGATGCCATCTTCCAGATAATAGCTTGGGATTCGGGCACTACCTATACTTAAAAAATCTACATGCTGCGGTGATATTTACCAAATATGCAACTACCGTTGCCCCACCACACCTGCACAACATTATAAAAGGAAATTCACAAAAAGGGCATATATATCGGCATATAAAATGCAAAGAAAACCTAGAAAACTACATAAAAGTTTCGCTGCGAAATGAAGCATCAAACTATCAACGGCGGAAATGTTTAGTGGGAACGATCACGAATAATTGCGGTGGTTATTATAAGCTCTGCAAAAATTATCCCTTCAGTGAATTGTGACAATATTTCCAATGTAACGGAAGTTCACAGAAATCTTTATTGCCATCTCTGCGGAGCGCTACTCGCGTGGAGAAAATTGTGTTACGCTATCGAAAATATTTATGGCTTATCAATAGCTTCCGCAGGCAGTTACACGTCAAAGGCCATACCCGGCCGCTCCACATCTGCAATTAAAGCGGTATGCACGTTATTGAAATTCCACGTTGGCGTAGAGGTTTTCGTTGTCAACGAAACCGCTCAGCTCGATGTCCGTCCAAGTCACTTTCTCCGTACAGCTGCCCGTGTTGAGGGCAGCTGTACTCATTGGCTTCTTGACCACACCGTGGTCTTCCATGCACATTGCCAGCCTGACGTCTCTTTGCTCAAACCTGGGGTGAGTGAGGGTCACCGTCACTTTCTTCGTGAACGGCCACTCCAAATGGCTGTCCCACACACCGCCGCAAAGGCACAGCACGAACCACAGCTGCACCTCACCTCTCTGGTCTTTGGCAAGCTTGCATTCAAGCTTGAAGCTGTAGCCGGCGAGAACGCAAACCTCGGTTGGGATCACAACCTCATAGGCAGCGCTCTTGGCGGTGTCGTAATTGGCAGGCACGTCTAGGAACGTGCGCAGAATGACGAAAGCCCCGCGCTTGCAGGCAGCGCGGAATGGTCCGGGAGAGATCGGCACTTCCTTCGGGACTTGAGGCGTCGAGCATTCTTTGGCGGTGCTGGATCTTTCGTGCACAAATAGCACCTCGCGCTCGAGGCTTAGCACGCGTTCAAGCAGGCAGTTGGAGTCGTTGACGACGCCGTGCCTGTCGAACTGCTCTTCCGCTCCCCGAAGGCGCATACTTTCTAGGTTCGCCTTGATTTCGCCAAGTCCTTCAACGATACTTTCGACGTCCTCCTTGCTGACCGCTTGAGGTGCAACCATTCCTCCTGTACACTCCTGGTAGTGAAAGGCCGCGACGTTGCGAACCAGCGTCTGGCGGCAGCTGACGCACTTCACCTCATCACGGGCGCATTGCGTCAAGTGATGTTTCAGCTCTGACAGCTTTCCGACGAAACCGCAGTTGCCGTCGCCGATGATGCAACTAACAAGGAGCTGCTCCAGGTCGGACTGCCTGAAGTTCAGCGAAACGGCGTCCGTCTCCGCGCAAACCCGGCCGTCGAAGGGACACTTCACTTCCCTGAGGGTCCGGCCCTTGCAGATGCGGCACAAGACATGACCACAGGGCAGCAGCAGAGATTGGGAAGGCACGAGGCCGCATGAGCCGCAGACACGAGTCGCTGGCAGCGGGTCGACGAAAGCGACGCGTCGACGTTCCAGGAAGTCGTCGAATCCCGTCAGCACGTGTCCCGTGAAAGGCATCTTCGGCTTCGTAACCCAGGTGGTTTAGTCACGTACTGGCCCGTGTGTGCAGTCCGGACCGGGTCAATACGGCACTTCGGGCTTAATTCTACGACGGTGGCGTGCCGCGCACTGCGGCTGATTAACAGAAGCTTCGAGAGCCGGCCGTCGCCGCCGCGCTTATCAGCTATTGCGAAGGTAGCAAACAGAGTGGAAAGGAGGGGGAGGGGATAGACTGCCGGGAGGCTAAGCGGGAAAAAATTGGAGGACGCTTAAACTTCGCCTTCAAGAGTGGAACAAGATAGCGTTATCGCACCCCGTTCGCACCGCCTACTCAATCGCGCTACGCTAGCCAAACGTCGCGATCGGCACAGATAGCCGCGCCCCGACGCGCCATCAAAACGGACGCGATCATGGTGCGAGTGGCGCGCCACGTGTCGGAGCAGCGCCGTACATTGCGAGGAGGGGGTCTTCTGTGTTTGCCGCACGATGCCTCTGCGTGTGCGCAGAAGAAATGTAGCGGAAACGTACTTCGCTAGTCGTGAAACTGCGACTTTTGTAAGTTACATGGTCATAATTACCGATATATACCGCAGTATAAGTTTCTACGGCAGGTTGCTAAGGCAACACCGCATTCACTAGAGGCGATTTTGTCCCGTTTTGAAGGATCGAACTCGTGGCTGAGTGGTAGCGTCTCCGTCTCACACTCCGGAGACCTTGGTTCGATTCCCACCAGCCCATCTTGCAAGTTGTTCTCAATTTATGAAATGCCTTCTGGGATTTATCGCTCACGGCCAACGCCGCTGACGCCGACCACACCGGCTTTTCTGCGACACGAGCTCCTTAACGCTGTCGCGTTAAAGCAATTGCAGCTGCAGTGCCACCGCAGCAACCTCGCCGGCTGTGCCCTCGCCGACAAAATATTGCGGGGTGCTGAGTGCGTGGCGACACCAGGCAAAACGACCCTCCTCCCCTGCTAGCGGGGAACCCCTGCTGTCGAGACCGACGCATGCGCGTCCCTCCGAGACTGCAATCGTGCATGTTTCCGCGCTTCCTCCTTGCGCGCCGGCGATATACGAATGTAGCCGCGAGGTGGCCCTCTTGCGTTTGGCGCTGTGACGGCTTCGACGGGCAAAACTTCCTTCATACAACGGAAATCAAGAGTTCATTTTCGTCTTGGCTGTCTCCTTCTATACAGCGCTTTTTCTGCACGCTCTTCCGTGGGAGAACGCCACGTTCGTAAAAAGAAAGAAAAAACGAGGACTGGCCACGAAAAGGTGCAGCGCCGAAAAAAAAAATGACTTGTTACGTTCGCCACCGGGTCCCATGCGTCAGCGCTCGCGACTCGACAAAAAGCGGCTAAAGCGGCGCGCGCAAGCTCGCGTTTCTAAACACGCTTTACATAGTTGTACCCGTCGAAGCCGCCACAACGCCAATTGCAAGAGGGGCACCTCGCGGCTACATTCGGATATCGGCAGCGCGCAAGGAGGAAGCACGGAAACATGCCCACCTGCAGTCTCGGCGGGACGCGCATGCGTGCTGGCGTCGGTCTCGACACCAGGGGTTCCCCGCCGGCAGAGGACGAGAGGATGAGGGCCGTTTCGCCGCGCGCTCGCGCACCCCGCAATATTTTGTTAGCGAGGGTACGCTGCGACTGCCCGCGTTTTACGTAGCCCACTCAGCGAAGATCACGTGCTCACCCGGAACACGAGCCGGCGGAAGCCGCATGCGGCGTTGTTTCGATGTTTATTTTGGCTAGGACGCGGAACGGTGGCGAGAGCGAACGTAACGTTGAACCACGGTGGAATAACAGATAAGTCGTTCGCATGAGGCTGCCGCACCGGCGGTTTTGTCAGCCGTAGCTCACGTACCTCTCGGCAGATGGTGCGGATCACTTGGGCGTGAAACAGCAGCTCACGCGGCGCGCGGGCCTGCATGGGCTCCTACTCAATAGAATCGCTACTAAATCGTCCCATATATGTCTGTGTACCGGTCTAATTGTCTGGCGAGCTTTTGGGAAGCAAGCTTACGTATATCCTCCCAAATATATAAGCTCAGTAGCGCTATCCGGACCTTATTGTGCATCGCAACTAGTGAATATTCACTGAAGACACAGCGTGTTTACTAGTGCTCAACTGTGGTACAAATGTAGAACCATGCCACTATTGCGAAGTCCCAAGTTTTTCAAGTGCTGCACATCGGGCGAGTAGGCACGGCCTGCCAATTGCAGTGATGTTCGTGGTTAGCATGCGTGCCGAGCCCGCACATTGCTACTAACCGCGCGAATTACTTTTCATATTCGCTATTTTAGCCTAGCGGATATTGCGAGTTACTTTATTCCAACCTTTTGTTTACGCCAAGTAGTGTCCACCTAGTCTGTTGAATCCCAACATGGCACGCTGAAGCGAGAATTCAAGAAACAGATATGCAAGCCTGTACAGACTTCTCCCGTCTGGACGTACGAGTATATTACCGAAATGGCATTAAGGGCCCCGCGTCCAGCATTGACCGTCTTGGAGCGAAAAATAATTCTGAACCACGCATACCCATCCACGCAGTCCCGCGTAGCGCGAAGGCGTTATTGAATTAACTGAATTTCTCAAAGTAAAATACGTTAAAGAACTCGCAAACTACGACTTACGCACAACCTATAGGCATGATAGCGCTGGATTGTAATTTAAGTATACGAGAAAACATAATTCTGTTATGCGACAACTCAAGCTCAAACCCCTTTTCCAGCGTTTCTTGTAAGTAACCGGGCGCACCCGGTTACTTACAACACCATCCAGATGGCGCTCGCCTTCGCACATTTGCGGCCCGCCCAAGAGGCCGCCGCGTTCTGGCATTCGTGGATAGCTTGCGCTGCCAGTGTTTACCTGTAAACATTACGGTTGCATGAGCTGCAGTGGCCAGGAAGCACGAGAAGCAGTCAGGGATCTTTAAATGCTAACGCGGACCACTCGTAAGGGCGAAGCTTAAGGGTCCTCCAAATTATTAATGTCTGAATGGTGCACGCGATAGTTGGAATAATGTGATAACGTTTGCCAGTGACCAAACGAAGTATGCAGGAACTCCACTGGACTTGTCTAAGTATGCGTAAGTATGCCCCGAAATTTCAGTGGACCCACCCCCAGATTTCACGTTGGACCACTTCCAAATTTAATTGGCACAGCCTTAAACTTCAGCTTGGCCCACCCTTAAATTTCAAGTAGGCCCACCCAGAAATTTAAGTTGTGCCACTCCGAAATATCAAGTATCCCCTCCCCCCCGTCAAATTTCAAGTTGGCTCAACCCCAAATTTAGGTCAATTGGCCCACCCCAAATTTGAAGTCGGCCTACCCCGAAATTTAAGTTGGCCCTCCCGTATTTTAAGCTTCCCCATGCATTTTCTATGGAGACCTAGTAACCTTATGGGCATTATCTCTGATCAATTTTCTTTGTTTACAGCGGAGCTGTGACCGGTGAACAAAGTCGGCTGCATCCTGAGTAGCGGCGAGGAAGCGGGAGGGCGTTATTATCTCGTCGGCAGCGCTCCGCCAGTAGCATGCATTTTCACCGTCATCCTATGCAGGCGACCTTGTTCACGGAACGCACCCTTCAGAGCAGCATGATACCACTGCGCAAGCGCTTCTTCACGTGGCTTTTTATTTTTCATATTTCGCGGGCTTTCTTTGCTACCAGGAAAAAAGGTCTACGTGAGACGTATCGTAAAGGAAACAACTCGATTGGTGGTTTGTGGAGGTGGTCTACAAATCTGCATATCATACTTGGGGTTCTAATCCAAAAATTAAGAAAGTTCGGTAAATAAACGCGATTCTTTAGTTATGAGGACAACAAAAAAATCTCTGAGTTACTATATAGGCGACTGCGGTTCAATTGGATTCCGACGCGCCTTTCATTTTCAAATTCTTGTCTCAAGTTTTATGGGACACCCTGTATACACAGATGCGTCGATTGAGGTAAAACACACCTTAGCTTAGCAATATTGAGAGGGTAGTAGTCATCATAATAAAGCGAAATAAGAGGTATACATTAAAGGTAGTACAAGCCTGTCCTCTAACCTGCAGCCATGATGAGGAAGAAATATAACAGTTTTATGAATACGTTGAATTAGAAATGAGAAAGGTATAAGCACAGTATGCTGTAGTAACGGGCGACCTCACTGCAAAAGTGGAAGAAAGGCATACTGGAGAACTAGCATTTAGCAGCTACGGCATAGATTTCAGAAAAACTAGAGGAGAGATTAAGGATTTAATTGACTCCGAATAGTGAATACCTAGGTTCTTCAAGAAGCGCAGTAAGAGTACGTGGACTGGGAAAAGCCCTCACTGAGAAACAAGAAATGAAATAGATTTTATACTCTCTCCCGTTCCCAGCATAGTGCAGGATGTAGAATTGTTAGGTACGGCAACAGAAAGCATAGGTTAGTGAGGCCTACAATTTTTCCAAGTGTGAAGAGAGAAAGCGTAAGATTAGTCGAGAACAGGCCAACCTAGACAAACTAAAGGTAAAATCGGACGACTTCGAAACGAATATGCAGCTTTGGAACAGGAAGACGAAGGTAACATATAGAGGTAATGAATGAAACAATGACTAGGCTGATTTCAGAAGCCGCAAATGAAGTGGGAGGTGAGGCAGCAAGGCAACCAGTTTAGTTGCATAGACTTAGTTAAATGACGGGTGTATAGTACGCTTTCATAGTACATGTGATAGCTGTGCCCTACCATGTTTCTTGTCCATGCTAAATTACAAAAAAACCATTGGTTTAGTCTGAAAAATGTTATTAGCGAGCAGAGAACATTAGCAAGCCTTCATATCGAAAACATATAGTGAAATATGCTTACCACATTTTATGTGAAATAACTATTCGCGGAAGAAAACAAATTATGCACTCAAAACAGCCTACAATGTCACACTCAATTGCTTAGTAAGTCAGGTGTCATGTACAGTAAAGAACAAACTTTATTTCCTATCTAGTCACCCTAACACCCATTGAGACATTAAATGGAGAGTTAGCCATAACATTTAGCCAACACATGTGGCAGTGGCTCACAGCCAATTTCTGTATGTCAGTACTTGCTGATCGGGAAAAAAAATGTCTCCGATATGTTAATAAAAACAAATCATGTGGGCCGAACCTGTTGATAGTGCAGAAAGGCTCCAAGCTCAATGGAACACACCCCTGTGGGCTTGGGGACTTGTAACGCGCCCTTGAACTACTCTTGTCATACGTGGGACCCAAAGAGGATCCAGGCACAAGGGTAAGAACAGATGTTTTTCAAAATATGTTTTACACATTGTTATTCAAAAAGGACTGCTCAAAAATTATCGGCGCCAACCGCGCAAACGTTATAGTGTCATTGCTTGCGCGTTCGTCTTTGTCGGTTTCTTCCACAGCTGGCTCCCATTGTGCAATTACCTATTAGCATAAGCAGTGGCTCAAGCGTGGTCGCCTTCAACAGCTGGTTCCGTTGCCGCTCATAATTCCAGCACGGAATTTCACTTCTGTCGTCGTAATGGGGAGGCCGCGTTTACGGGGGTACGAGTCATTCTTACTTGACGGACACATCTGAGAGGAAGGTTTAGCTCGGGCCCAACTCCTCATTTTATATACCAACATTAGAAGCTTCCTGCCAAAGCTCGACTCTGTTTCTAACCTTATTTCCACCACAGATAGCAACGTTCTTATTCTAACTGAAACTTGGCTAAACACAACCATTGACAACACCGAAATCCAGATAGCCTTAACAAATTTCGATATATTCCGTTGCGATCGTGATGTGAGGCGAGGAGGAGGAGTGTTAATAGCCACTAACCGCAACCTTCATTGTTTCAAAATTGATATCTCCTCTCCATTGGAAATACTGTTTGTGTGCACTAAAAATTCTTACCCACCCTTAATATTCGGATCTTGCTACCGTCCTCCTGATGCCGATTCAAGCTTTGTTGCATGCTTCCATGAGGCACTTTGCTCACTGGCACATTCTTTTCCTAACGCCTCAATCATTCTGTTCGGCGATTTCAACTTTCCAACATGGTATGGTCTGACATAGCACAAACATTATCGAAGCGCAATGCAGAAAGTGAATTTCTTGACACGTGTCTTACGTTTGGCTTATATCTCTACGGCGTGGTACTCGCGAGAAGAAAATTGTGTCACGCTATCGAAAATATTTATGGCTTATCAATAGCTTCCGCAGGCAGTTACACGTGAAAAGCCATACCCGCTCCATATCTGCAATTAAAGCGGTATGAACGCTATTGAAATTCCACGTTGGCGTAGAGGCTTTTGTTGTCAATGAAGCCGTTCAGCTCGATGTCCGTCCAAGTCACTTTCTCCGTACAGCTGCCCGTGTTGAGGGCAGCTGTACTCACTGGCTTCTTGACCACACCGTGGTCTTTCATGCACATTGCCAGCCTGACGTCTCTTTTCTCAAACCTGGGGTGAGTGAGGATCACCGTCACTTTCTTCGTGAAAGGCCACTCCAAAAGGCTGTCCCACACACCGCCGCAAAGGCACAGCACGAACCACAGCTGCACGTCACCTCTCTGGTCTTTGGCAAGCTTGCATTCAAGCTTGAAGCTATAGCCGGCGAGAACGCAAACCTCGGTTGGGATCACAACCTCATAGGCAGCGCTCTTGGCGGCGTCGTGCTTGGCAGGCACGTCTACGAACGTGCGCAGAATGACGAAAGCACCGGGCCTGCAGGCAGCGCGGAACGGTCCGGGGGAGATCGGCACTTCCTTCGGGACTTGAGGCGTCCAGCATTCTGTGGCGGTGCTGGCTCTTTCGTGCACAAATAGCACATCGCGCTCGAGGCTTACCACGCGTTCAAGCAGGCAGTTGGCGTCGTTGACGACCCCGTGCCTGTCGAATTGCTCTCCCGCTCCCCGAAGTCGCAGCCTTTCTAGGTTCGCCTTGATTTCGCCAAGTCCATCAACGATACTTTCGACGTCCTCCTTGCTGACCGCTTGAGGTGCAACCATTCCTCCTGTACACTCTTGGTAGTGACAGGCCGCGACGTTGCGAACCAGCGTCTGGCCGCAGCTGGCGCACTTCACCTCATCACGGGCGCATTGCGTCAAGTGATGTTTCAGCTCTGACAGCTTTCCGACGAAACCGCAGTTGCCGTCGCCGATGATGCAACTAACTAGGAGCTGCTCCAGGTCGGACTGCCTGAAGTTCAGCGAAACGGCGTCCGTCTCCGCGCAAACCCGGCCGTCGAAGGGACACTTCACTTCCCTGAGGGTCCGGGCCTTGCAGATGCGGCACAAGACATGACCACAGGGCAGCAGCAGAGATTGGGAAGGCACGAGGCCGCATGAGCCGCAGACACGAGTCGCTGGCAGCGGGTCGACGAAAGCGACGCGTCGACGTTCCAGGAAGCCGTCGAATCCCGTCAGCACGTGGCCCGTGGAAGGCATCTTCGGCTTCGTAACCACGGCGGTTTAGTCGCGTACTGTCCCGTGTGTGCAGTCCGGACCGGGTCAATACGGCACTTGGGGCTGAATTCCTCGACGGTGGCGTGCTGCGCACTGCGCCTTGTAAACAAAAGCTGCGATTGCCGCTTGTCGCCGCCGCGCTTATCAGCTGTTGCGAAGGTACGAAACAATGGAATTGACGGGGGGGGGGGGGGACTGCTGGGAGGCTGAAGCCTGTTTCACATGCTGCGACTGCAACGACGAAAATCGGTGCTGTCGCCCGCGTCGCAATGTGATTTTTAGAGGGCTCATTTCACATGATTGCGATTTCAACAATGCGACTGGTGCGACGCCCAGGGTTGCTTGCTGCCAGATTTCGTGGCACACGCTTCATAGTTACTTTATTGTAGTGAATAAAATGTTTACACTCCAATATTATTAACTTATCTTGATTAGAAGCAAATAATATGTACGTTTACTAATTTAAAACCGTTAGTTAAGATTTGTCTTGGAGTGCGCGACGGCGGTTTCTGTAGTTCAGTGCGACATCGCGCACGTAAACAGCTGTTTGCAGGTGGTTCAGCGATTCTTTATTCTATGGTTCAGCGCTGTGTGTTGTCTTATCTACCTTCTATGACCGTTTCGTTTTGCCTGCGCTAAAACAATGTACAAGATGGCATATCGACAAGTTCATATAGCTGCCCTCACCGTATTTGCAGTATTCGGAATTCGGCTGTCACGATGTTGTGTCAGCCCAACAAGATCCTCGCGCTACCCGTGCTAGGCGTCAGCTTCTGGAGAAATGATGCGTGTGTATTGCCCGTCATTGCACATATGTGTGGCCTGCTCCTAGCCATATTCTTAAGCCAAACGCATCAAGAAGCACCAACCCGAACGCCCGCGTGTGCCCCTGAACGAAGCCTCAAACGACCTGTGTGAATACGACGTGGAATGAAAATTGCGTTGTGAAATTCAACCTTAGCGCTAGCCTGGTTCGTCCATCGCCGTGCTTGCGCTGCGAATATATATATGGGAGCCCTCTATAAATATTTCTAGAGGCGCAAAAGCCGACGCATCAAATGTTTCGAGCAGTTACCGTCACTTTTGTAGAAACCGGTACGTTGTAACATAGCATTCTAAAAGACACGCTTCTCGTCCACTTTGTTGTCCCGTGTCTCGCGCTGGTAGTATACTCGGAACTTCTAACAAGAAGACCATATCAGTACGCGTTATTCATAATGCAGGATCGTAGGCCCACGGCAGGCGCACTTGCCGTAGAATTTTTCAGCTTTCTGCTCAGCCTCGCACGCCTCTCACGGTTAGCCTGTTCTGTGGAAATAAATATTATTATTATATTATTAATGTTATTAGATATTATAGTTTCTTCACTGTAATTTATAGCAATCTTCCAGATTTCTTGAGGTTGTCATGCATTTTACCCGTATTAGATCAACATTGTTACGACATGCTTATGGGAGTCATTTCAAACTAGATTGCTCAGCCAGAGAAAGTACAAATGCAAGCCTCAATGTTTGTTCCAATTTGGTATTCCTAAACAGAATATATTGGCAGAATCTTGTGTCTGCTTGCATTTCCTGCAATTCAATGTTCAGAGCTGGAAAAACTGATTCCTTTTCTTGCTGTCGAAAGGCTGCTTCAAGGTCGATAGCAAGCTATAATTATTCATTTCGAAAGTGTTAAGCAATGACTATATGTCTAAGCTTATCAATGCGTTCTTGTTCCACGAACACAATCAAGTTTTCTCTCTCCGCCTCATTGACAGCCATGGAATGAAACCAGTGAACACACAGAGCTCTCCGTTCTTGTCTGTTGTCAATCTGTTGCACTTTAGTTAATAATGAATACACACAAACTCATCTAGCTTTCAGTTATTATGTCGGGCTTATAAGCCCGCTTGTGTCCTGGAATATCTGCACGGCTATGTATCCTGTAATTTAATTTCTGACCATGTGCTTGCAAGTCGCGTGTCAATCTCCTGATTTTCCTGACAATCTTGTGTGATGTGCAGGCCCAAATAGTTTCTGGTGAATCCATGCAGGGTGTTGTGCAGGGTGTAATCTGCACTACAAGTGCTGCTTTGATATCTTTCAGTTCAGCTTTTCTAGGTGTAGGATGACCTGGAATGGTACTCACTTATATGGGGTTTAGCTTTATGTAGTTTCATACTACTGTTACACTGCTATTGCCATGCCATATGTGCCTTATGTTTGCTTGCAGCTTCATGATTAACAACCTCCTCTGTGTGTTTGGCAGTTGCATATAGTCTCCTGGCCTAATTGTTTGCCCCCATATTCCAGGGTATGAGCCTGTTGTGCTTCAAGTTCAGGCACTCCCGAGGTTGTGTTTCTGAAGGGAGGGGTAGTCGTCTTTGCATCTCATATGCTAGCTGGCGTAGTATCTTGGGACGAGGTTCTGAGCTCTTGAGACAAAGAATTTGTGCTGCAGGCTGCAACTCTACTGCCTAGGTGCTTGTTCGTTAGCTCTTTCTCATAGAGGTCTTCAAGCATGGTAAAGTTGGAAAGACCTCTTATTATTACCCGATGCCTGTATTCGATGAGTTGTCTTTTTTGTGTGCTGCTGGTAATTCATACCGTACCATACCTTGGACACAAGCACAGCATCTGCGATTTTCTATAGTATCCACTTGTCCACCCCCATTATTTCGAGATTATTCTTTTCACCAGGTGTGGAAGTTGCGTCCAGGCATTGCATAATTATTTCACCCACGTGCTGGCTCTGCCGTCATGGGCTTACACTAGCGCAGGATTTGTGGATGTTGACTTGTGGGCATACTTGTCCAGCTATGTGGATCACAATGTGCAATCTGGGGTAGTTCTTGATTCTAGTCTTTCTTTTTTTTCCGACGTTGATATGAGCTGACTTATCAGAAAGCGAGAGGCCAGACTGGCCAAGAAAGTCTGCAGTGTTGTCGAGGGCTTGTTGCATCATTCTTGATTTCTGTGATTTCTGAGACTGTAATACACCATAGACTGTAGTGTTTCTTGTAGTATGCCCGTGTTGTTGGTGTGTGTGGGCCAAATGTACCTCCAAATCTCACCTGGAATTTTCTGCCTTTCAGAAAGTTACTGTTTAAGTGCTCTACCAGAAATGTTTTTGCTCATCGTTCCTCTTATTAGAGCAGCATGATGTACTGCTGTTAAAAGCCTCTTCACTCTCTTCATTCTTTCATAAGCGGTATTACACAATGTCCTGCAATAAATTTTCTGCTGCTTATGGCCCACTCATATCTGCCAGAAGGGACAACTCTTGAAAAAGGTTTTCTTTGTGCCATGTGTGCGACGTGTGAGCATTCATGCCTTGACATTTATACATCTGTAGAACCAGCTTCCTGACAGAGTACTTGCTATACCTGATCATGCTTATTTGTGCAGTGCTGTTGAACAATACATATTGATGCAATGAATATTTACACACTCGAATTATCACGAAACATGGTTGTTTTACAATTCTACCCTTTGCTTTCTATTGGTGTTATATTTTGCATAAGCATGCCCCCCTATGCAATAGTATTTTGAAGTGTAAGGGTTCAATAAAAGGTGATGAACTAAGTCTAAGTGCAAGAGCTTTTTTTATCACCTATGACTCCCATCGAAATGCGACTTCCATGGCTGGCAAAACAACCCCTCGCCTTGTGTTAGCAGCAGAATGCTATAGCCACAGTGGCAGGTGAACAAATTGAAGAACAATATTTCTGTCGATAATTTTTTTCTTGCCTGTATGTAAGTAAAGTTTGGAATAAGTTTGTCACTGCAAAAAAGCCCAGTTTGTGTTCTTTTATTGAATAAACCACATATTGTGTATAGTTGAAATGCAGAAATTTGTTCTAAAATCCTCGGGTGATATATGTTCTTGCAAGTAATATGGTATTTCATTAATAATAAAGATAGTAATCGCAGCGGATATCGTTATATGGTTTTACACACTAATATATATGATCACAAACTTATTAGAAACTTACTAGAAACATGTAAGGCATGAATGTTTCTGCACACTTGATCAGCCGTGAACGTGCAAGAACTGCTTGTACTGGCTGACTTCACTGCACAGTTTTGATTTACTTTTATTCAGCGTGTCGTTTTATACTGTTTTATCCCCACAAGAACAGGCCGTTTGTCTGCTTTTCGCATTGTTGCACGAGTTCTACATAATTGTGCAGGAGGGTACGTTGTCACTGTGCCATTATAGCAAGCAATTTACTTAATCTACTAGCTGTACAGTTAAGTACCTTGCAGAGCAAGTGTGCATACAGATGCAGTAAGGATACAAAGTCCGCAACATAGTCAATGTTTATTGGTTTCTGTGCAAGAAAAAAAAATTATCCAGAGAAGAGGTGCAACTTAAAGTGCATGTAATGTTTTATTCAAGCCACGGATTTAATGCTATCGTAGCAAATTCATTACGATAGCCTACACTTTCACTCCGTCAAATTTAATAAGAGGCAAGATAAGCTTTCAACATGCATCCGGAAATTCATGCTTGAAAACCGACAAGAAAATGCAACTGAACGGTACCGCGTTCAGAGCAACGTTGAAACATCGGGTACTTTGCTGTCTTGTCATTTGCCCTTGCCAAGTTTGAAATATTTGAAGCTGCTCCGTAAGCGCGATTTCTGCATGCTGCTCAGCAAAAGAAAATTGTGACGACCTCGTCGTCTGCTGGGGATCGAACACCTCCTAGCACTGACAACTCGCAAAGGCGTACGAAGCAAACGTGAAAATGCACTTCATTTGCTGTGTAGCGTGTCAACAAAGGCATAGAAATCGGAGAATGCAATCTGCGGTACAAGTTTTTTATTCTCCCTTCGCGTACGTACCGAATTCGACGATCCACGTCTCCGCGCATTGCACTTGTCGTGCGAGACGCCATTCTCCAAAACAAACCGGCCAAATAGCTCCGTTGACAGCTCTCCACGCAATTTCGACGGAAAATCGCAGCGATCGGTGCGACTGTGCGACCAACCCGTTGGTCGCAGCCGAAAATTGGGGGGTCGGCACTGCGACTGCGATTTTCATCGCAAACGACGGAAATCGCACTTCCGGTGCGACGAAAATCGCATCATGTGAAACAGGCTTCTCTCGGCAGATGATGCGGATCACTGGGGCGTAAATCAGCAGCTCGCGCGGCGCGCGGGCCTGCATGGGGCTCCTACTCAATAGAATCGCTAGTAAATCGTCCCGTATATGCCTGTGTACCGGTCTAATTGTCTGGCGAGCCTTTAGGAAGCAAGCTTACGTATGTTTTCCCAAATATCTAAGCTTAGTAGCGCTATCAAGACCTTATTGTGCTTCGCAACTAGTGAATGTTCACTGAAGACACAGCGTGTTTACTAGTGCTCAATTGTGGTACAAATGTAGAACCGTCCCACTATTGCAAAGTACCACGTTTTTGAAATGCTGCACATAAGGCGAGTAAGCACGGCTTGCCAATTGCAGCGATCTTCGTGGTTAGCATGCATGCCGAGCCTGCACATTGCTACTGACCGCACAAGTTACTTTTAATATTCGCCGTTTTAATCTAGAATATATAGCAAGTTACTTTATTCTAACATTTGATTTACGCCGAGTAGTGTCCACCTAGTCTGTTGAATCCTAACATCGCACGTTGGGGCGAAAATTCAAGAAACACAAATGCAAGCGTGTACACACATTTCTCATCTGGACATACGAGTATATTAACGCAATTGCATTAAGGGTCACGTGTCGCTGAAAATACCGCGTCGGCGTCCCGCATCCCGCGTCGAGCGTCGACCATCATTTAGCGGAAAATCATTCCGAACTATGCATACCCATCCACGCAGGCCCTTCGTATAGCGCAAAGACGTTACTAAACTAACCGAATTTCTCAAAGTAAAATGCGTCAGAAAAATCGCAAAGCCCGACTTACGCACACCTACAGACATGGTAGCGTCGGATTGTAATTTAAATATACGAGAGAACGTAATTCTGTTATGCGGCAACTCACACGCAAATCCCTTTGCCAGCGTTTGTACCATTCGTGAAGGGGCGCACCCGGTTCCTTACAACATCATCCAGATGGCGCTCGCCTTTGCGCATCTGCGGCCCGCTCAAGAGGCCGCGTTTCTACCAGAAAGCTCGCATTCGTGCATAGCTTGCGTTGCCAGTGTTTCCCTGTAAACGTTACGGTTGCATGAGCTGCAATTGCCAGGAAACGCGAGAAGCAGTCAGGGATCTTTAAATGCTATCGCGCACGAACTCATAAAGGCGAAGCTTAAGCGTGCTCTAAATTATTAATGTATGAATGATACACGCGACAGTTAGAATACTGTGATAACCTTTGGTAGTGACCAAACGAAGTATGCAGAGACTCCAGTGGAGTTGTCTAAGTATGCGTAAGCATGCTCCCGAATTTAAGTGGGCCCACATCGACATTTCACGTTGGACCACTCCCAAAGTTAATTGGCCCACCCTTAAATTTAAGTTGTCCCACTATCAAACATCAAGTTGCGCTTCCATCAAATTTCAAGTTGGCTGAACCCCAAATTTAGGTGAATTGGCCCACCTTAAATTTCAAGTCGGCCCACCCCCAAATGTAAGTATGCCCACCCCTACTATAAGCTTCCCCGTGCATTTTCTTTCGAGACCTAGTAACCCTAAGGGCATTATCGCTGATCAATTTTCTTTTACAGCGGAGCTGTGAACAATTGAATTGAATTAAGGGGTTTTACGTGCCAAAACCACTTTCTGATTATGAGGCACGCCGTAGTGGAGGACTCCGGAAATTTCGACCACCTGGAGTTGTTTAACCTGCACCTAAATCTAAGTACACGGTGTTGCGTTTCGCCTGCGACACGTGGTTTTGCCGGCGCGACTGCGGCGGGGCGGCGGACATTTTGGCCCGATCGTCGTCGCCGCAACACTCATCGCCAGGTGTTTCCAGGCGCGACTGAGGCGATGCCAAAGCAGGGATCTCATTCCAGTTATTGGGCCCGAAACAGGCGATGCCAAAGCAGGGATCTCGTTCCAGTCATTGTGCCCGAAACAGGCGATGCCAAAGCAGGGATCTCATTCCAGTTATTGGGCCCGAAACAGGCGATGCCAAAGCAGGGATCTCGTTCCAGTCATTATGCCCGAAACAGGCGATGCCAAAGCAGGGACCATCTTCTCGTTACAGTCATTGTGTCCGACCGGCAGCGCCACGACAGGGTGCTACGAGATCGTGCTCGACATGGTGCTACGGCATCGCTACGACAGTGTGCGTCACCATTAGCCCATTGTACATTCACGTGCTCGTCTTTTGAGGGGTTCCTTCTTGCCCTCAACTGCGAGAGTATAAAAACAGCTGCCCCCGGACGCCAAAAGGAGGGCTCCGATTTCTTCTGTTGAGTGAAGTGCTCTCCCGTCTCTCTACTACGGTCAAACCTGACCGCCAACTCTTTGCGATGTTAAAATAAACAAGTTGTTTCGTTGTTACCAGTCGACTCATGCTTTGCCGGGACCTTCGGATGCTTCCAGTTGTACCCCAGGCCGCCAGGCCAACGCTACCCTTGGGGCTTGCGACCCAGGTACAACCACGGGCGTCAGCGCCGAGTTCCCAACAGATCGCTCCAGTGTCGCGATCCAAACATCTGGTTGGCAGCGGTGAGATCGCCTACGACTTCAAACAACGGTCTGCCAGCGGCGAGATCGCGACAACGGAGGCCAGCAGCAAAGAGATGCAGTTGACAGTATGCTGAGCAGCTCAACGACGATCCGGGAGCAGTGCAACGAGCCCTGTGTGACGACTGGTTGCCTGCAGCGGAACGACTGCGCGGAATTCCTGCCTGCGAGGTTTGGTGAGTGCGGGACTTTCTTCTTCTGAGCTTTGCCAGGCTTTTGTTAGTGTCAGAAACAGAGCTGGTAATTGTGGTTGTCGTTGCTGCCGGGTTAGTTTGCGGCAAGACAATAGTAAGCAGTAGAGAAAGCAGCATTCAGAGCAGCCATGGATTTGAAGTCGTTGCGCAAACCGAAATTGTTGGAGCTTGCAAGAGAGTTGGGTCTGGATGTCTCGGACAAACTCAGAAAACCAGAACTGCTAAAGGCTATTCTTGAGTTAGAGGCTGAGGATGACGAGCTGTCGGAATGCCTTGAGACTATTGAAGAGAGGGAGGCTGCAAAAGAAAAAGAAGAGCGTGAACGTAAAGAACAGAAAGAGCGAGAGCAACAAGAGCGTGACCGTCAACACGCTTTGGAAATGAAGCG
Organism: Dermacentor variabilis; assembly: GCF_050947875.1. NCBI lineage: Eukaryota > Metazoa > Arthropoda > Arachnida > Ixodida > Ixodidae > Dermacentor > Dermacentor variabilis. The sequence continues at coordinate 107,686,521 of NC_134576.1, forward strand.
TCTTGAGGTAGAAATGGAACGCGCTCGTAATGGAAGTCAGGCACACGGTGCAGGAGAACGCGTATTGTTCAAAATGACTGACCTGATGCGGCCGTTTAAGCTTGGAGAGGACATTGGTTTGTTCCTGGTTAACTTTGAGCGAACGTGCGAGAAGCAGGGGTTCTCTCGGGAAACGTGGCCACAGCGCTTGCTCACTTTGTTACCCGGCGAGGCGGCCGACGTAGTCGCTCGCTTGGATAGAGAGGAGGCAGAGGATTTCGACACAGTGAAATCGAGTCTTCTAAAAAAGTACCGGCTGTCTGCGGAGGCGTTCCGTCGGAAGTTTCGGGAAAATGAGAAAGGCAGAAGTGAGTCATATACAGAGTTTGCGTATAGGCTTATGTCGAACATGCAGGAGTGGCTCAAAGAAGAGAAAGCGTTTGGTGACCACGATAAAGTTCTGCAGTGCTTCGGGCTAGAACAGTTTTATAGTCGGTTACCGGAGAACGTGCGATACTGGGTCTTGGATAGGCCAGACGTGAGTACGGTGGCTAGAGCCGCTGAGCTAGCCGAGGAGTTTGTGACGCGTCGAGCTCGCGGAGCTAAGGACGGTCAAAAGGGTGAATTTGGCTCCAAGTCTGAGAGGCCAAGGTTCACGCCCATGAGATTTAAGGGGGACACGCGTAGTGAGGATGCGAGTGAAAGCAATCCGACCAAACGTAAAGAGACGGCAGCCGAAGCCGAACGCAGAAAGCGGTTCGAGATGAGGCGAGCGGGCGTTTGTTATACGTGCCAGAAGCCGGGTCACTTTTCGGCGCAGTGTCCGGAAACAACACCAAAAGTTGTGTTTTTTTCAATAGGCAGCACGGACGAGAACATGAAGCTTCTCGAGCCTTACATGCGAGACCTCCTCGTGAACGGGAAAGAGTGCCGAGTGCTTCGCGATTCCGCAGCTACGATGGATGTAGTTCACCCATCTTACGTAGAACCCCATATGTTCACGGGCGAGTGCGCATGGATCAAGCAAGCCGTGGAAGCTCATAGCGTGTGTCTGCCGGTAGCAAAAGTGCTTATTGAAGGACCTTTCGGAGCGCTTGAGACGGAGGCCGCAGTGTCATCTATGCTGCCACCCCAGTACCCGTACCTATTTTCAAACAGGTCCGATCACCTCCTGCGCGAGAAGGGGCTTTTGTTTGGTGAAGCTAGTGTTCAGGCCTTAACCAGATCGAAGGTTCGGGAGCTCGCTGCAAAGGCGGTAGTTGCGGGGCCGACGTTATCAAACAACGAAAAAGGGTCAGAGGCGCAGCAAGCTGATATTCAGAGCACGCCCGAACTGAATAGACTTGAGTCTGTAACGTTAAAGGCGCCAGATACTGGAGAGGAAACGCCCGACGCGGGAAAGTTAGAAGAGCTATCTACTGATTTGCTCATCGCGCCTACGTCAGACGGACTTGATAGGTTGCTAAAAGTCAGCCGGTCGGCTTTGATAGCCGAGCAAAAAAAGGATGGCAGCCTGGAAAACGTGCGCTGCAATGTCAAAGAAGGTATCGCCAGGAAAACTGCGCGTTTTGTGGAAAGAGGTGGAGTCCTGTACCGGAAGTATCTAGACCGCCGAGGAGTGGAGTTCGATCAGCTGGTCGTGCCTCAATGCTATCGTCAGGATCTGTTGCGCTTGTCACATGGGGGTTCGTGGTCCGGACACCTAGGAGTTAAGAAAACTAAGGACCGTCTCTTGCAAGAGTACTATTGGCCAGGGTGTTTTCGGGACGCAGACCATTTCGTGAGGACATGTGACACTTGTCAGCGGGTGGGCAAACCAGGGGACAAATCGAGGGCGCCGTTGAAATTGGTACCTATCATTACGGAGCCTTTTAGACGGCTCGTTATTGATACTGTGGGACCTCTGCCGGTAACAGCCACGGGGTACAGACACATTTTGACTGTGATCTGCCCAGCGACAAAGTTCCCTGAAGCAGTGCCGCTTAAAGAACTCAGCTCAGTTGAGATAGTCAATGCACTACTGTCCATATTTGCGCGAGTTGGTTTTCCTGCGGAAATCCAATCAGATCAGGGCACAGTGTTTACTAGCGCTTTGACGACAACTTTTCTCGAAAGGTGTGGGGTAAAGCTGTTACACAGCTCAGTGTACCACCCACAGTCGAATTCCGTTGAGAAGCTCCACTCCGTCATGAAGCGCGTGTTGAGAGCGTTGTGTTTTGAACATCGAACTGACTGGGAGCTGTGTCTGCCTGGGGTGATGTTTGCTTTAAGGACCGCGCCGCATGCGGCTACGGGGTTTTCGCCAGCTGAACTGGTGTACGGTCGCTCGCTTCGATCTCCGCTTCGCATGCTTCGAGAATCATGGGAAGGTAGGGGCGACGACCCAGTCGTGGTGGAGTACGTACTTAAGCTCCTCGAACGCTTAAGAAGGGCACAGGAGTTGTCAGGTGAAGCAATGACAAAGGCCCAGCAGAGGGCCAAGGTTTATTATGATCGGACAGCCAGGGCCCGTCGTTTTGAGGTTGGCGATGAGGTCATGATATTGCGCACATCGCTAAACAACAAACTAGACGTGCAGTGGGAGGGCCCAGCACGAATTGTTCAGAAACTGTCGGACGTTAACTACGTGGTAAGTCTGCCAGGAAAGCGGAAAGCACAGCAAGTTTACCACTGTAATCTGCTCAAACCTTATAGACAAAGGGAAGCAGTGGTGTGCATGATGGTAAACGTTCCTGAAGAGCTTCCAGTCGAGCTTCCGGGACTAGGCTCAGTGACGAACAGGGAAGACACCGGTCAAGTCATTAGTGACCTTATCAGTAAAGCACCGCTGTCGCCCGAGCAGAAAACCGAACTACACCAGCTATTACAAGAGTTTCAAGGTCTGTTCTCTGAGAGGCCTGGTAGGACTTCTGTACTTACTCATGATATAGAACTTACCTCCACAGAGCCAGTACGATCCAAGGCGTATCGGGTGTCACCCCGCCAGAGCGATATTATGGAGGCTGAGGTAAAGAAAATGCTACGGCTCGGTGTTATTGAGGCAGGTGAGAGTGATTATACCTCCCCTTTGATTTTAGTTGAGGTACCGGGCAAGGAACCTCGTCCTTGCGTCGACTACCGCAGGCTTAATTCCATCACTAAGGATCAAATTTATCCGATCCCTAACATCGAGGAGCGCCTTGAGAAAGTTAGTAGCGCTCAGTTTATTTCCACCCTAGATCTTGTCAGGGGTTATTGGCAGGTTCCACTTACAGAAGAGGCTAGTAGGTATGCGGCGTTCATTTCACCAATGGGAACATTCCGTCCTAAAGTGTTGAGTTTTGGTTTGAAGAACGCGCCATACTGTTTTTCAAGTCTCATGGATAAAGTGTTGCGGGGACAGCAAGAATTCGCTTTACCGTATCTAGACGACGTAGCGATATTCTCCGCATCCTGGTCTGAGCATATGGCACACTTGCGGGCAGTGCTAACCCGCCTGCGCGAAGCGGGCTTGACAGTCAAGGCTCCTAAGTGCCAGTTAGCACAGGCCGAGGTTGTCTACCTCGGTCACATGATTGGTCAGGGTCGTCGCCGCCCCTCTGAAATAAAAGTGGCCGCTGTGCGAGACTTTCCGCAACCGCGCACCAAGACCGATATTCGGTCGTTCTTGGGTGTCGCCGGCTACTATCAGAGGTACATCCCTAGGTACTCTGATATCGCGGCTCCCCTGACGGATGCTCTAAGAAAAACAGAGCCTCAAACAGTCGTCTGGGACGAGACAAAGGAAAGAGCTTTTAGCGCCCTAAAGAGTGCCCTAACAAGCCAGCCTGTGCTACGATCGCCAGACTATACAAAAGGGTTCATTGTTCAGTGCGATGCTAGTGAGCGAGGCATGGGCGTTGTACTGTGCCAACGGGAAAATGGAGAAGTAGAACACCCCGTCCTGTATGCTAGTCGTAAGCTGACCAGTCGTGAGCAGGCGTATAGCGCCACCGAGAAAGAGTGTGCGTGTCTCGTGTGGGCCGTTCAGAAATTGTCATGCTATCTAGCCGGCTCGAGGTTTATCATTGAGACGGATCACTGCCCTCTCCAATGGCTGCAGACCATCTCTCCCAAAAATGGCCGCCTCCTGCGCTGGAGCCTCGCTTTACAACAATATTCCTTTGAGGTGCGTTACAAAAAGGGGAGTCTCAACGGTAACGCCGATGGCTTAAGTCGAAGCCCCTAACGTAGGAATCAGCCTCAAAATTGTTTGTTACTGATGTTTTTCTTCCTGAGGCAGGATTTTTTTTAACATATTGCTTTTGTTTAGTGTTTCAAAGTGATGATATGCTTTCTAGTGCAATTTTTCAATTTGTGGACGCGTTCTGAGTGATGCTAGACTACTGTAAGGAACTAGGCAGTGGTATAAAAAGGGGAAAGAGCCTGGCAGGGCTTAGTGAGGGTTGTGCCGTGCTTGCTGACTGAGCGGTTGAGTTTTCAGCGTAGTTCTAACGCTTGCCGGGAACGAGAACAAAAATGTGAACTCTCCCGAAGTCACTTTGCAGTGTCCCGTGCGAACCTGAACGAGAGAACGAGGCCTTCTCTGTGCGCTGCGCTCAAGAAACGTCAAGGGACGCCCGACTTCGGTTATGAGCATCATCGAGCGACATCCCTCCGGACAGCGGATGCAGTCCCCTGTCCATCGGGATCTCCTTCCCCCGGCGGGGCGGTCTGTTGCGTTTCGCCTGCGACACGTGGTTTTGCCGGCGCGACTGCGGCGGGGCGGCGGACATTTTGGCCCGATCGTCGTCGCCGCAACACTCATCGCCAGGTGTTTCCAGGCGCGACTGAGGCGATGCCAAAGCAGGGATCTCATTCCAGTTATTGGGCCCGAAACAGGCGATGCCAAAGCAGGGATCTCGTTCCAGTCATTGTGCCCGAAACAGGCGATGCCAAAGCAGGGATCTCATTCCAGTTATTGGGCCCGAAACAGGCGATGCCAAAGCAGGGATCTCGTTCCAGTCATTATGCCCGAAACAGGCGATGCCAAAGCAGGGACCATCTTCTCGTTACAGTCATTGTGTCCGACCGGCAGCGCCACGACAGGGTGCTACGAGATCGTGCGCAGCGCCACGACAGGGTGCTACGAGATCGTGCGCAGCGCCACGACAGGGTGCTACGAGATCGTGCTCGACATGGTGCTACGGCATCGCTACGACAGTGTGCGTCACCATTAGCCCATTGTACATTCACGTGCTCGTCTTTTGAGGGGTTCCTTCTTGCCCTCAACTGCGAGAGTATAAAAACAGCTGCCCCCGGACGCCAAAAGGAGGGCTCCGATTTCTTCTGTTGAGTGAAGTGCTCTCCCGTCTCTCTACTACGGTCAAACCTGACCGCCAACTCTTTGCGATGTTAAAATAAACAAGTTGTTTCGTTGTTACCAGTCGACTCATGCTTTGCCGGGACCTTCGGATGCTTCCAGTTGTACCCCAGGCCGCCAGGCCAACGCTACCCTTGGGGCTTGCGACCCAGGTACAACCACGGGCGTCAGCGCCGAGTTCCCAACAGATCGCTCCAGTGTCGCGATCCAAACAACGGGTGTTTTCGCATTTCGCCCCCACCGAAATGCGGCCGCCGTGGCCGGGAGTCGATCCTGCGACCTCGTGGCTGTGAACAAGGTCGGCTGCATGGTGACTGGCGGCGAGGAAGCGGCAGGGCGTTCTTTATCTCATCGGCAGCGCTCCGCCAGCAGCATGCATTTTCGCCGTCATCCGACGGAGCCGACCTTGCCCTCCGAACGCACGCTTGAGAGCAGCATGATACCACTGCGCAAGCGCTCCGTCACGTGGCTTTATTTTTTTCATATTTCGCGGGCTTTCTTTGCAACCCGGAAAAAAGGACGTCAGACGTATCGCAGAGGAAACAACTCAATAGGTGGTTTCTGAAGGCGCTATTCAAATCTCCGTATCATACTTGGGGTTCTCATCCCATAATTAAGAAGTTGAGTAATTCAACCTAATTAATTATTGAGTTATGGGGAAAAAATAACTGTCTGAGTTACTATAGGCTATTGCGAATAGTATGCGCTTGGTTCAATTCGCTTCCGACACGCCTTTCATTTTAGAATTCTTGGCTCGAGTCATGTGGGACACCCTGTGTACGCAGATGCATCGATTCAGGTAAAACACATCGCCGCTTCGCTGCTCATGGCTTCATCGCACAGTGGAAGGGCTGATGAATTTTTTTGTTTCAATTGTTCTTTACCGCTGTAAAGCTACAAATGGTCTATATTTACGCTATCATAACGATGAAATGTCGTCACAAATTACGCCCTTTTGTGTAGATACAAGGCATTATACTTTTCGCGTGACGGCCTAGGGTAGCAGATGATAGGAAATGATGAGGCCTCAACCCTGCAGCGCTCCTGATGGCAAAGGGACGAAGCCCGGACAGAGTTGTAGTCAGCTAGCTCTGCAGACAGATGGCGCTGTTCCGACACCATTTCTATGCAACCGTTTCTGTTTTCCCGCCGTGCCTTTAACGTCGAACCAGCGTCACTGCAGCCGCTGTCAGACTTCGCAGTTGATGCACTTAAAAAGAGAAAACAGAACGCCAACCGAACGCGGTGGGCTTAAAGGATTGACATGTCCTTCCGCACAGGAGCATTGTTCGCCTTCGGTCGACGTTCTGGTTTCTCCTAATATGAATTTACTTCCGAACAGACATGCTCTTGTCCGATTGATTTTACTGTTCATTGACGGCTTGATGGATAGACTCGTCACTACCTGGTTAGGGTACAATGAACTCGCTAGGCACCCGTCATTTGAGTGAACGGGTAAGAATTATGGGATAGCAAGTTGTTATAAGGATGCGATACTCCACTTTTGGGAGCATGTCACTCGTCTATCTTTTCGCTGTCGTTCGGCGCTTTGAACCCAAGTACGGACGTATGAAATGCCTTCCATATATTTGACAGCTACAAACTGAACTGGAACACCAATTTTATCGCGTCATTTTCTCTAGTGCAGAAAGAAGTACAGCCAAGCCCCGCACACTCTCAAGTGCAACAAACTACCACCGAGGGCGAGAACATCTACTAGGGCGCTGCTAAGTAAACGGGCATAGTACCTCCTCTTATGCTCTTATACTCTTATGCACCCACTAATGATAGGAGGTCCCCCTGGCAGTTTCTCACTCTGGGACCCCCTGATGCTGTATATAATATATAAGCCCGTTCCTTGTACATGCAATAACAATAAACTTGAACTCTCCTAAAGTATTCCGCCGTGAACACACTATTTCCCGTTATAGGTGCCGCAATAAGCGCAATTTTCACCAACAAGCTTTTTCCCACATTTATGGCGTTTTCCTTAGGTGAAAAATATTAAGAAATTACTATTTTTAATTATAAATTCTACTGACGCAATAGTTCTGCAGAAACCCACAAGGTGGAGAGAAGTAATCAATAATGGGAAAATTCGCTCTGCCATCTGCTAGTCGCCTGGTTAGCGCGGATGGTAGAGCGACTGCCACGGAAAGGCGGTGGTCCCGGGTTTGAGACCCGGACCAGGATGATTTTTTCTTCAACTGCGAGGCTTTTCTTTCGAGGAAACCGCATGAGTTTCCTTTGTAGCCTTTGCTTACGTTTGGGCAGATGTCTCATTTTCCTTTATTAATGAGTTCTACTGTTGACAATCAAGTCGTTTGCTTAGCGATCGCAAACGCAAAACGGAAATTTTTCAGCATCATCAACGACATACGTGACCTATGCCCTCGCGGATTAAAATTTTAGCTGTTTCCCACGCGGCTTTCTCATTCACCGCTCCTTGGTTCATGAGCTAAATGCAGTCTCTTGCGCTATGATTTCTCACATTATTTCGCTTGTCTCAAGTAACGCGTTCGGCAACGGATAGGTAAATATTTTCACATTTGGAGTAGGCGGTTTGCATCATACGCGCATCCGGATTGCAACTACTTCAGCTCTGCGGAAGGGCATACGGGTGAGCCTGGTTGGATGTTGCTCCTTGCGTAGTGGGCGGAACCTAGCGTACGAAATAGTTTAGAAAATAGACGATTGGTTCCTGACACTCGCTGCAACAGCGTCTATCAGGAACGTCTCGCACCTCCCCAGGGAATCGCTGCAGAATAATTTGCAAAGAAAGAAAGAAAATACCGGAACTTGCATCGCGTGAATCCGTGGACCTTGAAAGGTGACACTTTTCAATTTGTAATCGCATGTAGGATCAGTTATCCGCAATTCAGCAGCACGAAGAAAAAATAACGTACTGGTTCACCTATAGAAAAGCTTTTCTTAGTAGAGCCGTCGGCCATTTACCACCTGCCCTGTGAAGCTTCGATTTATAGGTCTATTGCAGTGTAGCTCAGTTAAAATACCAAAACCAACCTGAAACCCTGGAATTTCATGTGTGAATGCTGCCATAACTATATTTGGTATGAGTTGCTGCCATATAACCTCGTCAACGTCACAAGTAACCTAGGTTACTTGTGACTTTCGCCTATTCATTCTCGAAAGGGTAGCTGTGGGCACTTCTTCTTGCACTAGAGTAGAATATTTGTTGGATCAGACAAGTATTCCTGTGATGACAGTAGTAATCACTATTCTTGTATAACAGAGGTCACTGTTATTTTCTTTCAGTAATTGTGTACCTTTGCATCGAAACAACTCGCAAGTTGGCAACAGACGTCACGCGTATGCACGCGTATGCAAAGCTTAAATTTTGTCAACAGTAGCAAGAAAGAATTCCCCAGTAAAGGTGCTGCAGCAAGTGCATGAATCCAAACAATATGCCTTTTCATGCTTTTGGTAGTTGGTTAGCACATATGCAAAGCTAAGAACATCTTTAGTGCCTGGAGTAGCTTATCAAGGATTAGTACCCATTACTGCGATTAATTGATTGATGCTTGAGAATTCTCGTCTCTGAATGCCTAGGTACATCATCATCATCATAATCATCATGAGCAGCCTATATTTATGTCCACTTTAGGACGCAGGCCTCTCTCAGTGATCTCCAATGACCCCTGTCTTGTGCTATCTGATTCCCATTTGTGTCTGCAAATTTCCTACTTGCATCACCCCGCCTAATTTTCTGCCATCTTCAACTGTGCTTAGCTTAGCATCTGTTCCGCCAATCTAATGGTCAACCGCTTATCGACCCCACGCATTACTAGGCCTGCCCAGCTGCATATTTTTCCTAATGTCGACTAGAATATTGGCTGAGATATTTGCCGTTGATCTCTTCTCCTAAGCGTTCCCAGTCTAGTAGCTTGAATAGTTCTTCTAGGCGTGCAGTGAACAACATTGGAGGGCTTGTGCGTTCTTGCCTGACCTTTTTCTTAATAGGTAATTTTCTACTTTTCTTGTGTAGAACAAAGGTAGCGGTAGAATTTTGTAGATATTTCCGAAGATATTCACCTATGCCTCCTGTATCGCTTGTTTGCGCAATGCTTCCATGACTGCTGGTATCTCTATCGAATCAAATGCCTTTTCATTATGCATGAAAGCCACATAGAGAAACTGAATGTACGCCGCAATTTCTCAATTACATGATTGATGACATGGATGTGATCCATTGTAGAATATCCCTTCCTGTAGCCAGCCCGTTCTCCAGGTCGATTAAAGTCAAGTGTTGCCCTGATGCGATAGGAAATAATCTTGGTGAATATTTTATACATTACTGAAAGCAAGCAGCTATTGGGCCTGTGATTCTTTTGCTGTTTAGCTGTCTCGCTCCTTACTAATTAGTATAATTTTCGAATTTTTCCAGCTCTCTGGTACACTTTAAGTCTTGAGACATTGTATATAAAGGGTCGCAAGCTTTTCAAGCATAGCATCTACTCTACCTTTGATTAAATCGACTGCTATGCCATCTTCTCCCGCAGTGGTGGCGTGGAGAAGAGGTAGAACACCGAGCCTCTAATCTGAAGGTCATAAGTTCGAATACTCGTCCAATACACTGCATTGTCAGGCTTGGTGCGGCGCCTGACGCCAGGAACGAAATCTCCAGAGCCAGTGTAGCTATACACTAGTCCACGTGCAGCCATATTAGGAAGGCCCACTAAGCTTTAACATGGACACATCCTCACCAAAACATATACTGGTATCCCTGGCGCAATATTCGACCGCTACCTCGCTCATGACTCCTGTAATTAATCAGTGGCCCTCAGTCCCTAGCGGCTGCGGAGCACCTGACCGATGCGGCGGTAAAACCTGTGACGCGGCAGAGGGTGCTAAGAATCTCTGAATCCGCACAGGCCGCTACTGGAAACTGAACCAGGCAACGACTAACACGCGACTTCTATCGAGTGATGCTAGCTTAGCAGGGCTGTTTAAGGAATTATCAGGAGTTGCCTGGGATATTATTCGCCTTAGTTAAATTAGACGAATTGGTGAGGCTTATACAGTACTGACGAACGGCCGCGTCCTCTGCTACGGAGGCCCTCCAGGTAAGAGAGAATACGGGCTAAGACCTCTCATCCACATAGCGAACAGCATTGATGAACTTTATAGCAATAATGAGAGGGTAGTAGTCATCCTAATAAAACGAAATAAGGGATATCTATTAAAGGAAGTACAAGCCTGTGCTCTAACCTGCAGCCATGATGATGAAGAAATAGAACAGTTTTATGAATACGTGGAATTAGAAATGAGAAAGGTAAAAGCTCAGTATGCTGCAGTCACGGGGACCTCAGTGCAAAAGTGGAAGAAAAGTAGACTGGGGAACAAGCAATTAACAGCTAAAGCATCGATTTTAGAAACGCTAGAGGAGAGATGAAGGAATAGGCTCCGAATAGTGAATACCTTCTTCAAGAAGCGCAGTAAGATGAAGTGGACCGGAAAAAGCCCTCACTGAGAAACAAGGAAAATTCCCGAATAGTGCAGGATGTAGAAGTGTTAGGTAGGGCTACGGGAATGGACCCCCGGTTAGTGAGGCCTAGAATTTTTCTAAATGTGAAGAGAAAAAGGGTGAGATTATTGAAGAAGAAACAGGCCAACCTAAACTCACTAAAGGTAAAATCAGGCGAACCCAGGCTGGTGCTCACAAACAAATATGCAGCTTTGGAGCAGAAAGACGATGATGGCATATAGAGGTAATGAATGAAACCCTAATTAGGCATATATCAGAAGCCGCAAATGAAGTGGGAGGTGAGGCACCAAGGCAACTAGTTTAGTTGTATCATCATCATCATCATCATCATCATCATCATCATCATCATCATCATCATCATCATCAGCCTGGTTACGCCCACTGCAGGGCAAAGGCCTCTCCCATACTACTCCAACTACCCCGGTCATGTACTAATTGTGGCCATGTTGTCCCTGCAAACTTCTTAATCTCATCCTCCCACCTGACTTTCTGCCGCCCTCTGCTACGCTTCCCTCCCCTTGGAAACCATTCTGTAACTCTTAATGACCAGCGGTTATCATCCCTCCTCATTACGTGTCCTGCCCATGCCTCCCCCCCATTTCTTTTTCTTGATTTCAACTAAGATATCATTAACTCGCGTTTGTTCTCTCACCCAATCGGCTCTTTTCTTATCCCTTAACGTTACACCAATCATTCTTCTTTCCATAGCTCGTTGCGTCGTCCTCAATTTAAGTAGAACCCTTTTCGTAAGCCTTCAAGTTTCTGCCCCGTACGTGAGTACTGGTAAGACACAGCTGTTATAAACTTTTCTCTTGAGGGATAATGGTAACCTGCTGTTCATGATCTGAGAATGCCTGCCAAACGCACCCCAGCCCATTCTTGTTCTTCTGATTATTTCATTCTCATGATCCGGATCCGCAGTCACTACCTGTCCTAAGTAGATATATTCCCTTACCACTTCCAGTGCCTCACTACCTAAGGTAAACGGCTGTTCTCTTCCGAGACTGTTAAACATTACTTTAGTTTTCTGCAGATTAATTTTTAGACCCAACCTCCGGCTTTGCCTCTCCAGGTCAGTGAGCATGCATTGCAGTTGGTCCCCTGAGTTACTAAGCAAGGCAATATCATCAGCGAATCGCAAGTTACTAAGGTATTCTCCATTAACTCTTATCCGCAATTCTTCCCAATCCAGGTCGCGGAATACCTCCTGTAAACGCGCTGTGAATAGCATTAGTTGTATAGACTTATTTAAATGGCGGGTGTATAATATGCTTTCATATTGCATGTGATAGCTGTGCCTTACCATGTTTCTTGTCCATGCTAAACTATAAAATAAATCATTGGTCAACTCTCACAATGCTATTAGCGAGCAGAAAACATTAGCGAGCCTTCATATAGAAAACAGATAGTGAAATATGCTTACCAAATTTTATGTCAAATAACTGTCCGCGGAAGAAAACAAATTATGCACTCAAAACAGCCTACAAAGTCACATTCAATTGCTCAGTAAGTCAGGTGCCATGTACAGTAAAGAACAAACTTAGTTTCGTATCCAGTCAGCCTCTGCTGGAGGAACATCCATTGAGACATTAAATGGAGAGTTAGCCATAACATTTTGCCAACACATGTGTTAGTGGCTCACAGCCAATTTCTCTATGCCAGCACTTCCTGCGTTACACAACTCAGGCTATTAGTCACTGTTTAGACTTTCGACATCAGAGTTGATCAGCGGTGGTACTGATGTACAGTCAACAGCAATAGTTTACGGGATGCGGTTTCCCCTTCAAATGTGAATTCCTGCACTGTTACGGCATGACACTGCATATTTATTGAATCACGGCGTAGGTGGCGAAGGCTCCCACATGCTGGAATATTCAATTCGAGGCTGTGTGACCGTGCTTCGCAAGAATTCAGCTTCTTGGCAGATCCTGCGTCCCGTAAACTTTTGCGGTTGACTGTACATTAAGAAGAGGGAGAGAAGAAGCACGCAGGAGAAGCTACACACGCAGGCAGCGCTGTCTTCGACTAAATCTTGATTTGCATCACATGCGCACACAAAAAGCTCTAACGTGCACACACTAGATGAAGTTAGAAAACCAAATTTTAAGCAGCCGCGTTTATAAACGGTAATTTTAAATGGCTGCATTAGACTTCTGCGACATGGAGGCGTTACGGTACTCATACCTTCATGGTGATGTGAGGGCCTGGAGACCGTGCGCATGTGAGGTCCTGGAGACCTGAATGGGAACCTTAAAATGCGCGCGAAACTGTGCTCCCTATATCTCCTCTCTATCTTTTCATTCTTATTACCCTTCCACCAGTGCAGGGCAGCAAACCGGAAGCGTGTCTGGTTGACCTTCCTGCCTTTCCTCTCCTGTATTTCTCTCTCTCATGGTGATGTACTGGCTAGGATATAGAATTTCATAAAATGGTTGCTACATGCGACTCAAGAAAGCATTTTGCATTCTCACAATTTCTTTACGTACGACAGTTCCTTTCTTTTTCTTTTAACAGTAAAAGTGCCGGACACTGTTCCAACACAGGCTCTATAAACAATGCTGCAGAATTTAGGGCGGGGTGAACTATTTTCCCTGTAGGAAAATGCCTTCGCAGCTGCTTGAACAATGAGGTATAGAAGTGTAGAACAAGCCATTAGAATTGTTAGTGAGGCCACAAGAAATGCACGCTAGGGTAATTTCCATTGAACGTCGGAAACGCTAAATCATCAAGAAAGAAATGCAAGCAAGGAAGATGTTAGAGGCACAGATGTATTTGTCTTACGCCCTTTTATTGGTCTGCGCCTTTTGTGCTGCTTTAAATTTGCTAAAGGTGAACCAACTTGTGCAAGCTTTCATCATGATCAACTGAACTGTACACAGTTGATCCGTCTGTTCAACAGTAGTTCAATAATACTCTACAGGGGCCAGTCGACCAGCTATCAGCAGAATTAGTGCAGAATCGTGTATCATCTTGAAGATTTATTTTACTGCGAATGATTTTTGCACGCTATTGATGCAAGGACACTTAGCTTCATAATGCATAGTCCAAATTAGCATGACTGTCCTTGTAAAGATATCAGATGAAGCTGTAGTTCTAGCCGATTTAGATGTTTATTTTACAAACTTCCTTGCACGATAATTCTACTTCATTGTACCTAGCTGGAATCACGAAGAATCAGCAATATAGTCGTAAAAAAGTATTTGATTAACGTCACGCTACGAAAGGTTGGTCCTAAATAAAACGACAGGAGACATTGTAAATTGCAGCATGGTTTCTTCTTTGTCATATAAAAATATTTGAGGAGGAAGAGAAATAGACGGAAAGACAGGTAGGTTAGCCAGTTCTCAGACCGGCAAAAAGTGCACTGCTCATCTGCGTTTTAACTATCACTGCACTCACTGATACGCAATCAAGATTTAGAAGAACTGCGCCAGCCTTTAACAGTGTCGAAGTTTACTTCATGATTTCAGCTTATGGTGCAATCCAAGTTTTGCGTTAACTGGCTAGCCGCAAGCTGTAATGAAAACCACGAAGCGCCAGTCGGGGCTTCTGGGTGCGTCACATGGCCTGATAAGAGACAAATATCGCCAAACGCGAGCGCAGCACGTGAAGAAGCAAAATAAACGCAACCAGCGAGCGATACATGGTCTATAAGCCGCGGCACCACCAAACGCACGAGTAAATAGAAGCGCGCATTAGCGCTGCACCGACGATGCAATTCCGTTGCGTACATCGACGAAACTGTCATTGCCACTGTGGTTTTCGCAATTTGAAATTCCCTTAGTTACCTGCTTGGAAATAAGAAATGGTATGTGTAATATATGGAGAACTATTCACGCCTTTGGCCTAGATAGAAGTGAAAATAAGAAATAGTATGTGTAATATATGGAGAAGTGTTCACGCTCTTTGCATGTATAGAAGTGAAAATATGAAATAGTATGTGTATTATATGGAGACGTGTTCACGCTCTTGGCCTATATAGAAGTGAAAATAAGAAATAGTTTATGTAATATCTGGAGAAGTATTCACGCTCTTGATAGAAGTATTGAGAATAATTACAGAACCAGTGTTCCTCCCCTATCTTGATCTGTCATGGTTGTTGTAAAATTCCGGAAAAATATGAAGCTGCGAAAAGAAAATTATTGAAAATAAGCGCTTTTCTTTCGTAAATTTCGGAAATACTGGAAGAATGTGCTAACTCTCCTTATCATACCGAAGTAAACATAACACCAGACGAAGATGCACGCAAAAAAAAAAAAAAAGCCGCAGTTTCGCCCGAAAGGGGAAGCGTCGATTGCGACACCAAATTAGTGGACAGCTACACGAAGTAACGATAGTAGATTTTTTGCCGTATAAACTTGCGAACACAGGCATACGCGCTAAATTAAGAAGCATGCTGTCACGCGCGCAAGCAAACACGAACACATCTCACTAGATGACAGCGCAAACTCGCTGTCAAATCGCGGCAGTGAGGAAGCACGGCAGCAGCAGCGAGCGAATTGACCTTCCTCCTGCCCCTCGCGTCCACACGAACTAAGCCGCGAAAACAGAGCGCACGGCGGTCTGTGGCCCCGTCGCATGCAGATGGCTTTCAAGATACAACGGCCCGGCCTGGCGCGCGCGGCCGGCCATAGTAACACCACAGAACACACAAACTTAGAGAAGGAAACTGTACCTTCGAAAAAGCATAGCGCAACGGAAATAATATTAGTGGTGGTGTTGTGAACTAAAGTATACGACCGAGAGATAGAGCTGGCAAAATGAAAACTAATATCATCATCATTACGTAGTGAACAATATGGCCGCTGCGGTAGCGGCTGGCGAGGTTCGCCGCGCAGCTCGCTGGCTGGTTTTGGGTGTTTCGTCACCGCTTTCAAAGTGGTATTTGTGTGTACGGTACCGTAACGTGACTAACGTTATGTTTATTATGTCGCCAGGTGACCGAGAGGCCTCAACTTGGAAAAAAAAACACTTCAAACAAGTAAGCTCACATTGTTCATTGTCAATGGTGAATGAAGCAGCACATGCTCACAATTTCTGTACGGGTCAGGTGGACTTCCCGCCGTCCGTCACCGAGTTGCCAACATACAGAAACACTGACAGCCACACGTTTAATCGAATCGAAAGATGAAATCGAGCGCAGATTTCTCATCGTGTTCGGCGAGCCTCTGAAGCAAGAACGAAGCTTCAGACAACGATATTTATTGCTCGGCTACCTTCGTGCTTGCAGTTGCGTACAGTGCTGGTTGTCGTGTTTCACACTTTGCGTATATTGCCTTCATTAGACAATTCAGCTATAGATTAAAGAAAACACAAAGAGTGCTCGGCAAAGATGTGCTATCAGTAAAATAAGCTCGAACTTTCTTGTAACACTTTAGCGAGAGGAACGTAATGTAGGGGAAGAACGTTACGCTAAATATGCTATATATGTTAAACTTTACAGCCCATATTGGCTGCTCTTGATTCTTCTGTGGCAAATTTAGTATTAGGGTGCGGCAGTAAAGACTTTCACTTAAGTGGAGTACTCATACAAGAGTGCTTACAAGGATTTCTGCAAATATTGTGTTAGTAAGAAAGGACACTAAATAAAGGTATAAGCAAGCCCAATTGATGCTCAAGGATCCTTGCAAAATGCAATTTACGGCTTCATGTTGAAAAAAAAATATCGGTTTTAATATTCAAACTAGGCAAGGAGATTGCAGGGAGATGAACACTTCAATTAAGTAACATAGGTGAGCAAGGGAAGCCTCAGCCTTTAGCCAATGTTCCAACATAAGCAAACATATTTGTAATGGCCACGGCGAAGACAAGTTCCTACACTGAGGTTTTGCGTGCTCATCCATTGTTGATTGGTTGAATGTTAGGGCAAGTTTACTCCGAGTGTACTTCAAAAAAAAGGTTTAGTGAGCACGCTGCTCAGGTTCGTCATTTGGTTTTTGAGGAGAAATAAATTGTTTTTAGGGATTTGTCTGAGAAGTGTGGAGCAGGACGGCTGTGTGAACTTGCCTTCTAGTTATCTGCTAGTCTATAACTGGGCTAACAAGGCTAGCCTAATTTGATTTCACGCAAACTCTACATGAATCACTTGAAAGTAACAAATGTAAAATAATGCCCGCATCCAGATCTAATTCTAATCTTAGCGCTTATCATCTTTACAATGTTCCTTTAGATGTCATATGATATAGATATCCTGGTGTACACATTACCAATAACCTAACTTCGACCACTAACATACAGTACGTCATTGACAATCGTAATAACATGCTCGAATACTGACGATACAAGTTTTCCAAAGCGCCGTCTACTTTAACGCTACAGCTTTACAAGGCTAATACACTTGAAACTTGAATGTGAATCTGCACTATGTGATCCTAGTCGCGTTAATCTTATTACTTCACTTGAAATAGTACAAAATAATTACTTGTTTCATTCTTTCTAATAATAACCGTAATGCGAGTATAGCCTGAATGAAAACTAACTTAGCACTTGTACCACTGGCTAACCGCCGGAAAATCGCCTTCTTTCGCTGTTGCAGAAATTTTTCCATCACAACGCACTTTAGGGCGACTTCTAAGTGCGGCCTCAATGCATTTCAAACCGTGTCGATCATCACAGTGAGGTAGTAATCGATTCATGACCCGCGAAGTCTTTCTTTCTTTCTTACGTGCATACATCTCAGGAAAGATGTACATCTCAGGAATGGAACCACTTACCCTCAAGTATCCAGCCATCCCCAATAAGAAACTTTTTCGCAAAACATTCGCTAACATATTATAATAAGGATAATCATTATATTACCATACAACACTTCACATGTTTGTTATTTGCTTTACTCTACTACTGTGTAACCAGTCACCTCCTTAATGCCATATGACACTGAGCGTACTTCAAATATAAAATAAAATAATATAGTGAAGAGTGACTCCTAGATTTTCAGACAACGAGAAGTGTCGATTCCTCACATTTACATTGAGCGTATTTGATCGTTTTAAAATTCTTTAAATTTTAGTGTAACAAATTATCATTCTGAGGGAGCACGTGATACTTGGTGATAATGCCCGTCAAGCTGATTTGCAATGAGCAGATGACAGTTTGTGCATTAGCAAGTCGGAGCTTGCTACATTGTTTCTGTTCCAGTCGTCATGGCTATAATGGCTAGAAAAGAAAAGTTGGGACTCACTGCCCTTCACTTCACTTCATGGCATTATTCAATGCTACGTCTTCGTTTGTCATAAAACATGCCAAATTTTAGCGTTGCCTATCGGTACGATAAAAAAACTGTAGACTACTGCTTTCCTGATGGGGCTCACACCCCTCTATCTCGTAAACTTCCAAACATTTCATGGTGGGGCACTTACTTCTAGGGGATCAGTTGTCATTATGGTGACCGTCGAGCTTCCTATGGCATGGCGTGGGCTGCTTACAGACCAACAATCTCTCTTTTGTCCGTCTTCTTGAAAAGAGAAATGATGGAGCCATGACAAGCATGCAAGCAAAAAATGGTGAAAGGAAACTTATTCCAAGAAATGAGCAAATCACGGTTCTAGTTGAAGTGTTCGGTAACATACCTTCTAAGGATTGTGTACTTCCAGTGGAGACACATTCACTGTTGAGTTGTACGTGCAGAGACAATAGAATCCAAGGGGATGAACAACTATGAGTAGCTTCTTGCAGGCTGTAGTCGGAAGAAAAAATTGCCTCAATTACTATGACGGAACTGTGGGTGAGTCTGTGATTCATCTATGACTTAGAACAGTGTAAAAAACGCTCAATGAAAGAAAATCACACACATAACACTGTTTTGCATGTGCATTTTTTTTCAACGGTGTCTTCGTGTAGGCTGTGCTTAGTGAAAGCTCGATTAGATTACCATTTATTTTGCTGCCAGATACTAAGTAATAAACGCACTCATTTTATCATGTATCAAATTCAATGAATCCAATTGTATCACCGGAAGTACATTCGACACTAATGTGCAGTGAATTTATCGCAGTGTATCATTTATGCAGAAACAGCCAAAACTATTTATTATTTATTCTGTACTCCATCTTAGCAATTCTAGAAATGTGGCAAATTAAGAAGTGCCGCCCTTCCAAGCCTTTGAAGAGCAATAACATTATAATTATTATTTCCCACTTTTAAATAATGACTACAGGAATCTGTTTTATCCACCTAACATGCAACGAAATGTAAAGTTGAAAATACGAAGCAGTGATTTTTTACTCAACGGTGCACACGCCCTGACGCTGCAAGACTAATCTGCTTTCGGGGGTAGCCTCCGAACAGTCTGTGCTCGGTTCCAGCGATGAACTTCCGCGTTATCTAGCTCATTTTTTTTCAAGCAACGCGTCATTGCACGGTGTGACGCGGCAGATTTCTAAAGGCTAAACCCCATGAGCGCGATTTTGTGCGCGACAGCGACGGCGTCGAGCGCCGGATCGGGCCGTCGCGTGAACAGATCGCTCGGTCTTGTCGCGCGATCGCTCGGTTCTGCAAATCTAGAATTCGTCGCTCGTCACCCGTAAGTGCTATGAGCGGCTAGCCAATAGCGCGAAGCCGGAACTGGACGTACATAGCGATAACTCAAGTACTTCTGATTGTCGCACGGAACGAGCAAACAAACCACTGAATTTTTATAGGTGCAAGGATAAGAACCTACTGCAAAACTTTCAGAAATACTTTATGCTGCTTTTTACAGTAAAAAAAAAATTACCGACGATTACGTTACTTCCTAATGCGAAATTTGAGCGCAGCAAATAAGCTGTTTCACCTTTTCGATAGATTGAGGCAAAGAAATCGAGCAACACATGTATGCGCTATCACAGAATTTTTTTTTATTTTTCACACGTATTCCTTTAACAAAGACTCCACTAACAGTTCTTGACAGTCATGAAGGAAGCTTTGTGGTCGGAGAAATAGACTGATATATGTTCGACTTGGTACACCAATGCTTGATTCTCAAAGACGAGATCTATACAAGTGCCTCGCGAGGTTGTCACAGCCGTGGGACGCGTTACGAGCGAGAGGAACGGGATGTTCTCCCGCATAAGTGTTAGGAAATTGCTGTTTGTCTTTATGTCAAGCCGCCACCGATCTGGCTCTCTGATTGCCACCGCACAGGGCGAACGGCAGCGGCAATTTCGGCTCGGGCGGTGCATATATACAGATCCGCCGCCACCGATCTGGCTCTCTGATTGCCACCGCACAGGGGTTGCATTGGAGGAGGAGCGAAGAAAGGAATTAAGTTCGAGCCGGCGCTTTGACAACCGGAGACTCGCAGGAAGAGGGGGGAGGGGGGCGGCGTATACACCCAGCGGCAAACGATGGGGGCGGAAGCACGCGCAGCAAGCGGACAACACGATAAAGGGAGGAGGGAAGAGATAGCAGCGACTGACTGATGCCGCTGACGCCGATAGTGAGTCAACCCCAGCTGCGGAGTTGGTTTCAGGGACAACGAATAACCGGCGCGTCGGCAACTGAAGAGCACCCTATCCGCCACACAAGAACAGGGGGGGGGGACCCTTTCCTCCTCTTTCTGCATGGCGGCGACGGTGTTCTATGCAGTCACGTTATCTTGACTCTCTAGCGGCGTCAGCGGCATCCAGCGGTATCAGTCGGTCGCTGCTAGCGCTGGGGGGATGAAAGGGGGGCGGAGCTGGTTACGAGGCCGACGACGACGCGAAACCCAGGAACGGACGCCAAAGAGCTGCGCTCTAAAGAACATAAACTTAAGTTAATAAAGCACGCGTCACGCTAGTTTCGGCGCCTATATTGCTGCCCTCATACCGGCAACACTGGGGAGATGTCGCTCGAAGTCATCGGTCGCATGGGGTACAGGCACTTGAACAATGTGCGAAACTGTGACACAGCGCAGAGCTCGGTAAAGTACAATGACAGCTAGTTATCAGCAATATCGAGATCACGAAAATAATAATCCCCGCGCCTTCAAACGCACCTCGACTCGACTCTGCACTCCGAATGCTTTCTGAGTGAAGGAAAACTCGAGCGTTTTACTCGAGAATGTCAAGGTACCCCCGCTGCTACCTTGAATCGTCCCTCGAGTGAAGTTATCGCGCGAAAACATGGCTGCCTTGTGATCTGTCGCTTGCCTCGTCAGCTTTTTCCGGTGGAAGGCAGCTGCCTCCGCAGCTTTGCTTTAGCTAACGATGGTGCGCATTCTTTAGTTAACGATGATTCGTTTTAGGCACCGGTGCAAACCTCTGGAGCGCTCCGGCAAGGGAACTGTTCCACTGTGGCGCCAAGACAGACCGGCCGTCCTGTCAAGAAGGCTGCGAGCAAGTGCAGTGACTGTCGTTTCACTCTGTGCACGAGCCAGTTGACGACCTGCATACGGGCATTCTTCGCGTGCGAGGGCTCCGAAACTACTATCGCAGCCAGTGAGTTCACGGTTTTCTCGCGCGGATGATCGCACAAAGCCGCATCAGTTGGAGCACGGTGCGATACAAGAACTGCGGCGGACTTCGAACCCACGAAAATCGACTACGAAGATTCCTGCCACTAGTGTGTGTATTGCTTCGCGCGAGCCCCAGCAGTCGCCCCGGTCCGTGCGGTTTGTACTCGGGTAGATCGTCAGTGCCTGCGCCTATCCAAGGTCGGAGAAGCACACCGCCGCAAGACGAGCATCTCTGTAAACGAGCAGGTGCGTTAACTTCAAGTTTTGCAATTTTCCTCAATTTCATGCAGCTAGTTGCGCTAGTAAGAACAAAAAGAGAAGGTACTGTAATTTTGCGTGGACCGCGTGCAGCTGATGGAATTTAAATTCATAATCAATAATTACGTGAGCCTTGCTTCAAGATATTCCGTCTAATTAGCTTATCATGCCAATAAATACCCGAGACGAACGAGGAAGTGACCAACCATGAAATGGCACTTAGAATTATACACGCATGTATACACAAGGGAATCTAATGTTTTGTTTGAATAAAGAAACACGGAATAACAATACAACAGAGTTTAGTTTTTGTATATCACATTATTTTTTATTGTGATAAAGAAAGCTGTAGCAGTGCTGTGACAGCTCCTAATACAGTCATTGCTTGCAAGTGGAAGCAGATATATCTCACATGTCTTTGTTGCGAACATTCCATGCAGCTCTCTAGAGGGTTCGTTATGTAAGTGTTAGATACTGCACTAAAACACGTTATGGGGCTAGTTGGTGCATAACTTTCAATAGGTGAAGCACCAATAGTGACGGCACACAAGAAGAAATAGAGACAGGAAGCGCCTTGACCTGTCTCTATTTCTTCTTCTGTGCTGTCACTATTGGCGCTTCACCTATTGAAAGTGTTAGATCGCTGTATGTCAATATGGCTGTGCAAAGCGCCAGACCAGCTGAAAAATGTTGATTTGCAAATATAAGTAAAGACAGTATGAGCTCAACAATGTAAGAAAACCGCGTTCTAGAACACAAAGGCCTTAAACTAAGGTAATTAGTACGAAATGTAAGCTGAAGAAAACGAATACAGTACCTAAGCTAATGTTCATGGACCTTTTTTAACATCATTGTATGTTTACCAACCTCATCGCTTACGCAGGAGCCAGGCTGCCAACACAATTACGCAGAGCAGTTGCCTTTCCAAGTGTGCTCTGTGTGCTTTGCTTGCGTTGGTGTGTAAGTGGAGGAGAGCTCCACTTAATGTGTCCTGCTGCACTACAATAGTTGTCGCACTATTCTGGCCGAGACGTATATCTGCTTTCTAACATTCTACCAGCTCAAATATCACCACTAAAAGCAGTTTGACTGCATGCATTTGCCTTCATAGACGCGTTGTAGCTGAAGTCATTGTGTTTTTCATCTAGCTTTCTTTTCTTCAGCCATATTTATTAAAGCTGTATGTACTGCTTAATAATTTCTGGTCATTCGAAGTGCATTTTTTTCTGGAACTATAAATTACCATTATGCTCATCTTTCTGTACTTTGATAGTATGCAAATACATCGTGTACTCTAATTCTACAAACAGCAGCAGTAGTACTGCTGAAAAATATATTCTAGAATAAAACACGACCCGTGCTCTAGACACAAGCTTGTCGGTCGTAGGCCCCCGACAGCACCTTGTGGTAAATCTTTGTTGAATATATGCTGTTTCTGTTCGGGTTCTAGCTTCAGCTTAAGTAAAATTATGAAGGCCGGAATAATGATTTTCTTCCATTGGATGCGGATGACAGCTGGCTTCCATGGGGCTTGTTGAACTTCAGCTATTGACCGAAGAACAAAACCCAGGGTAGCAGCATGTCTTGCGAAATCCCAAAATAGGCCAAATGGTTATGCAGACTGTCACAATGACGATGCCGAAAAATGCAGAATAGAGTGCATTACTATCGGTATTTCAGAAAAGCAGAGATCGACCATCAAAATTATGGAATATTCATTAATGTACACTTGCTCATTGTAAAATAGCTGCAGCATACCACAAAATACTTAAGTGCTGGCTACAAATGCTACGAAAGTTCTGCATCACAAAGTGTTGGCAGTGAAAAGCTCATGTGGCAACCACAACACATGGGCAACTCAAGACTTCGCAAATCACAAACATGAATATATGTTCTTCAAAACAAAACTTATACGACAATTGAGGAGGAATAAAATATGAATTTGATTTTATTATGATATAGCTGTTTCGTGTTTGTGGTTCTAAATAAGACGCTGTCCATTTCGCAATTTTGTCAATGTGGGCAGAAGTAACATTAATAATATTACAAAGCTTATGAAAATAAGCACAGTAATTACCGGGTAAGTCACGTACTTCTTCAGAACCTAGGTTCTTTCAGGGAAGCGAGCTGATGCAATTCCAACAGGCAAGCAGCGTATCTACTGATGCTTCCAGGTCTGCCTCAAGCCATAGTGTGCAGCACAGACGTTGATATTTTTCATCAATTGGTCCTTCTAAGGCCTACATCCTGCACCAGAATGCCGAAAACTTCATTTACACAAGGCGTTCGCGCGCTAAGTAAATTCAGTGTAACGGAAATGGAAAGACATAGCACAACTAAAAGATGTGTCCATTGTGTGAACTTCATGGCACAGATTATGGAACGTGCATCAGATTCTGCCACATACCACGCTGAAAAAGGAAAGGCGAAAAAATGCTAATGCTAGTGATGAACTACTCACAAGTGAATTTTCAAAGATTAAGACATTGCATACCGTATATGTGAAGTGAGGAAGCAGTGGAAATGCAGGCACCAGTGCTGGTTGCCCGCAGCATGACCAACTGGAGTCAGTCATGCTTGGGCACATCGGAAACGTTTTATGGACAGCGCCGCGGCAACGTCATGAAAACCGCATCAGCATAATCAACTCACGCATATTTTTTGTCCTGTTGCTTTCAGCAAACTTTCAGCACCACTCGGTCTTGAAGGCAAACAAAGCTGCCCATCGGCTGTTCCAGCTGTGGCCTCCTTCGATGTCAATCCTGCTCGGTCACTATACACACACAGACAAAATCACCCCTAATAACCGCGATTAACAACCCCAACTTGAGCCACCGGTGAAGCAATAGGAAACAAAGAGCGACGAACAAATGCAGGCGCAAATTTTCTTGGCCCTCAGCCATGCACCGTGCCCTCAGCTGTTGGGGTGCGATTGTTCCCGGACCTCAAACGCAGCTCCCGCTTCATTTATCAGTTGAATGCTCACAGTGGCAGCGTTGCCGGGCTAAGGTTAGGCATTGTGCCATGTAGTCGTTTGATTACGAAGACTAATGAATGGAAACACATATTTGCATTAACTAAAGATAATTTGATAAGGAAATTTCAGAATAGTCTCGAAATCAGACGCTTTTCGTGGTCGGTGCACTTCACTCGAGTCGAGGGCGCATGTTCAAGGCGTTCGTCGGCGGAGGAAACTTGGAGTAGTGTTCATGAAACGGAACGGCGCCTTGAGTGAAGGAAGGCCCGTCGCCTCGATTTGCTTAGTCAAGGAGAAGCGTTGAGTGAAGGCGTGTTCCACAATACGGGGGTAAGGCTTATGATGTAGGAGTATTCTTTGGCTGGTTGAGTGTTGGCGATGGCAGCAAAGGACATGGATATATACAGGACATGGCAAGTTGGATGTTTTCGCCTTTCGGGCGAAACTGCGACATTTTTAATGTGGGAAAGGTGGAGAGGTCAGATACAATTTGTCTTAATGGAACCAAGGTAAACAAAATACTTGTGGCGAGATGCTAGCGATGCTAAAGCTAGATAAGTTTTCATAGCTCTGATGCTCGCAGGCAAAACGAAGGCTAAGAAGCCTCAGAGCAATGCTAAATTTATCAACTGCACTAACCTCGGATGGATCGAACATAAGAAATGGCTTCCGTGGAAACGCACTTATTTGCTTTGATGAAACTATAGCTCCATCTTGCGGACTTTCGTAGAACCGATTGGTCACACACTATCTCAGTTCAACTATTTCGAAATAATTCATCGTCCAGCACAATACTCCCCACCGCGGCGAGGATATTACATCTATCAAGACACAAGTATCCATTCTTCGTGAAATTAGTTGGTCAAAATTGGTAGTACGCTAAATATATCAAAGTACTGTCATTCCGTATGAATCCCGAATAAACATTATGATTTATCTACGTTACGTTAATCTACGTTAAGCGAAGCTTTCTTGACGCACTTCTCTTAAAGCTCATACGAAGAGGCAAATGATGCGTCTAATTGTATTTTATTACCAATGTAAGCAATGGTGTACACACGCCCCAGCAGTGTAAAGACCGTCGCTTCTTCGAAATACCTAAGTCACATTTGGAAAAAGGAGGCGAATGAGCGACTATAATGTGATAGCACCTCCGAGACTGTGTTGCTTCCGAAGTTGGCTCAGGTCACAAACCATAGGAAAGCATGTTAAATCACGTGCGAGAACGTATAATGCGCAAGAGTTTCAGCATCTGCCGACACCGTCAGCACCTTTGAGCGCGCACGCTCCGGTATCGGCCCAGTATTTCGAACAGAATCTCCGTGATGAGCCCCATTTATTGGGCAAGGAACAGAGCAGCACGATCCTACGCAGTGTAGGTAGGCAAATAAATATTAAATTTAGAGCAAATTCAGCAAGCTACCAGAAACTGCACCCAGATTGGTAGTACTTCTATTTCATCGCGGGCTATACACAGTACATTTCGGTAGCGCTGAAAGAATAATTCAGTGTGGGAACCTGTTGCCTTTGCATAAGCGTTATATATATGTTTAGATTTCAATGATTTTTCCTACAGCAATTCGGCAGGATTACTGTGCACTTGCTATATAATACGATGTTATACATTCTTACAGTAATCAGAAGAAGCATCATGACTATTTTGCAAGAGAGAGAGGGCTGCGCCGTGGCTGAGTTCACGCATTAATCAAATTCCATATTCACATACAAGGTCTTGTTCACTATGAGGCTATTCAGTTCAATGTACTTCCAGCTGACATGTCCAGTGCGAAAGGAGTCGTTGTAGCTGCCAGGAGCCGGTTTCTTCAACTGTCCATGTCCGCCCTTGTCCATCGGCAGCCTGATGTCCTTCTTTCGGTCCCTGAGGTGCGTGATGATAAGTGTGACCTTCTTTGAGAAGGGCCACTCGAGGTAATCGTTCCAATCACCGTCACGAAGGTGTAGTCTAAAGTAAATAGAAACCTCACCGTTCTGCTCTCTAGCAAGCCAGCAATCGACAAGGAACGATGATGATGATGATATGTAGTGTTTAATGGCGCAAGGGCCAGGCCTGGCCAAAGAGCGCCATGACAAGTGGTGATGTTGACGATGTATTATGGAGATGTGACTTGGCTGTAAAGTGGCCTAAAAATTGTCGCTGTAAAGTGCGTAAAATCTACGTGCTATAAAATTATGGCGATGACTAATGACGATTACTATGAACATTAAAATCCATCGTAGAAGAATGATGCAAAATCAAAAATATGTAGGATGTTAAAATTACTTGGAGCACTGCTGCCTCGCCAGAGCCCTTGAAAGACAAGCGCCTAGAGGCATGTGCTATACTAAAGAGATATCGCAGCGGCATCCTCTGAAGAGAGGACCCGCTACGAACATGTGGGGCTAAAAACATGCAGGACGACATCTTTCAGGAAATTTAGTACTGTGTTGGTGTCAAATAAAGGTTCTGGGCCGAGTAGCATTACGGGATGTAGGGGGATGTGCTGCCGGTATGCTAGGGAAAAATGTTTCCTTCTTTCAGATTCGGCTGCCCGACACTCCAGGAGGACGTGGAGGACGGTCAGCCTCTCCCCGCATCTACCGCAGGTTGGAGGATCATTTTCAGTGAGTAAAAAGTTATGTGTGCCAAATGTGTGTCCTATTCTGAGGCGACAGAATAGGACATCTGTCCGGCGTGATTTTGTTACAGGAGGCCAGAAACCTAATTGTGGCTTTATTAAATGCAACTTATTACTTGTTTCCAGGTCCCACAATCGTTGCCAGTAGTTTCGCAGTTTCCTTCTTACGAAGGGTTTCAGGTCTGTGACAGGGACTGCAGCAGTAGAATTAACAGTGTGTGATGCAATTGATGTGGCCATCTGGTCCGCTAGAACGTTACCCTGGATGCCCCTATGGCCAGGCACCCAGCATATAACCACATCCTGGTTAGATACATATGCTTTGCATAAGACGGAATAGAGTTCAATTATTATAGGATTTTTGTGCTTACAGAACGACATCAAAGACTTCACAACACTAAGGGAGTCCGTATATATAACTGACTTTTTGAGTTTTGATTTCCTTATATGCTTCACGGTCGACAATATTGCGTAGGCCTCAGCCATGAAGATACTAGTTTCCGGATGCAGTAAATCGGATTCCGAGAAGGATGGACCGACGGCTGCATATGACACCCCCTCGCGTGACTTCGATGCGTCTGTGTAAAACTCCGTGCAGGAGTGTTTGTATTGCAGTTCCTGGAAATGCATCTGGATTTCAATCTCTGGAGCGTGTTTTGTAACCTGCATGAAAGATATGTCGCAGTGTATCATCTGCCACTCCCAAGGAGGTAAGAGCTTGGTTAGGTGCATTAAGCGATGCTCGATGAGTGGGACATGCATTTCATCGCTAAGCTCCTTCACACGCAGCGAGAAAGGCTGTCTTATGGAGGGACGATTGCTGAAAAGTGTAGCGCACGTCATATCAGTAACGGTTTCAAAACATGGATGTTCAGGATTAGAGCGTACTTTAAGGAAATATGTATAGCTAATGTATGATCTCTGTAGGTGGAGAGACCATTCATTTGATTCTACATATAGACTTTGTATGGGACTCGTTCTGAAAGCGCCAGTGGCCAATCGGATTCCTAGATGGTGGACAGGATCTAGGATCTTTAGTGCGCTCGGGGCGGCAGAGTTATATACTACAGCACCATAATCCAATCGAGACCGAATTAGGCTCTTGTATAGGTTCATTAAGCACTTCCTATCACTACCCCATGTAGTCTGGGATTGGAGTTTCATTAGGTTCATTGTTTTTAGACATTTTTCTTTCAGATATTTAATGTGTGGAATGAAAGTGAGTCTGTAGTCAAGTATGATACCTAAGAATTTGTGCTGTTTGCTGATAGGTATTCGTTGTCCACACAGTTCTAAGGAAGGATCCGGAACCAGGCCTCTCTTTCTTGTAAAAAGAACACAAGAGCTTTTGTTAGGATTGATCTTAAATCCATTCTTGTCTGCCCACATTGAGACTTTGTTCAGGCCGTGCTGTACCTGTCTCTCGCACACTGCGAGGTTACAGGATTTGAAAGCTATTTGTATGTCGTCCACGTAGACAGAATAAAAGATTGCCGGTGGTAATGAAGCGCGAAGCGTGTTCATCTTCACGATGAAGAGTGTGCAGCTGAGCACGCCTCCTTGCGGTACACCAGTTTCTTGCGTAAAAGGACGCGAAAGTACATTTCCTACTTTTACCCGGAAGGTACGACTGGACAGATAGCTTTCTATTAGGTTAAGCATATTTCCATGGATACCCATTTCTAACAAGTCTCTTAGGATTCCGTAACGCCACGTCGTATCGTACGCCTTCTCCATATCGAGGAATATGGATAAGAAGAATTGTTTGTGTACAAATGCGTCCCGGATATTTGCTTCTACACGTACAAGATGGTCAGTTGTGGAGCGCCCTTCTCGGAAGCCGCACTGATAGGGATCAAGGATTTTGCTCAGTTCAAGGAAATGGATGAGTCGCCAATTAATCATTTTTTCAAACACCTTACAGATGCAACTTGTGAGGGCTATCGGGCGGTAACTTGCCACTGAGGAAGGGTCCTTGCCTTGTTTCAAAACAGGGACCACAATGGCTTCCTTCCATGCGGTTGGAAGGTACCCTGCATCCCAAATGGTGTTGAAAAGTGTGAGTAGTGTAACCTGCGTGTCATTATGTAAGTTTTTGAGCATTTCATACATGATTCTATCAGATCCTGGTGCGGAGCTGTTGCATACGCTCATGGCAGCTCTTAATTCAGCAATACAAAAAGGACGGTTGTAAGGCTCATTCTCTCGACCTTTTCTTCTTAATGGCTTACGTTCTTCTGTTTCTTTGTATTTGAGGAAGGACTGTGTATAATTTGTTGGACTTGACACGCTCTCAAAATATTCCCCAAGTGAGTCTGCCTGGTCTTGCAGTGTATCGCCCTGTGTGTTCACCAGGGGGAGTGAATGTGTTTGCCGCCCTCTAATCCTATTAACTCTGTTCCAGGCTTTGGCCTCATCCCTAAACGAGTTAATACTCGATAAAAACCTGTGCCAGCTCTCTCTTCTGGCCTGTCGGCGGGTTCTCCTACCTTGGGATTTTATTTTTTTTTAAAGTTGACAAGATTCTCAGCGGTGGGAGAAGCTCGCAGCAACCCCCACGCCTTGTTCTGATTCTTACGGGCGATCCTACATTCACTATTCCACCACGGTACACGTCGTTTGCATGCCAGACCACTCGCTTCGGATATGCATTTTGATGCGGCATCCATCATAAATGATGTAAGATACTCTACAGCAGCATCAATGTCTAGAGAAGACATGTCGGCCCATGAGATGTTAGTGAGAGTTCGAAATTTCTCCCAGTCGGCTGTGTCTATCTTCCACCTAGGAGCTTGTGGAGGACATTCGTTTTCTTTAGATGTTCTTATCAGTATCGGGAAGTGGTCGCTCCCGTAAGGATTGTTCATAACTTCCCATTCGAGTTCAGGCAGTATAGACGTGGAAACTAGGCTGAGGTCAATTGATGAAAATGTTCTGTTGGCGAGAGAATAATATGTGGGTGCCTTCTTATTCAGCAGGCATGCACCAGAAGAGAAGAGGAACTGTTCAACAAGACGACCTCGCGCATCTATACGAGAGTCGCCCCACAAGGAGCTGTGCGCATTGAAGTCGCCAAGAACAACATAGGGTTCTGGCAGTTCATCTATAAAGGACTGAAATTCATGTTTAGTTAATTTGTAATGTGGGGGTATATAAAGCGAGCAAATAGTGATGAGCTTGTTTAGCAGAACAACTCGCACCGCCACTGCTTCAAGGGGCGTTCGAAGCTGTAAAGGTTGACATGCTATACTTTTATGTGTGAGAATCGCAACACCACCCGATGATGCGATGGCATCATCGCGATCTTTACGAAACGTAACATACGTACGGAGAAAGTTTGCGTGTCTGGATTTTAAATGTGTTTCCTGTAAACACAGCACTTTTGGATTATGTTTGTGGATGAGTTCTTGCAAATCATCAAGGTTTGTAAGGAGACCTCTAATGTTCCATTGAATGATTTGTGTATCCATATTTAAAATAAATTGGTGCTGTGTTTACGGAAACGGACGGGATGCCTTAGATTACAGAACCCTTTCGAGGCCCTGTAATAGGGGTTTTGTTCTTTCTGGAGCGTTCGAGGGAGCCTCGCCGCTCCTTAGGCGCTTGGTGCGCCTTGAGGATGGGTGTAGTGTCCATTGCCTCTTGTGAGGCGCCGGACACGTGCTCTTGCGAGCGGGAAGATTTCAGAGGGAGTCCCGCCTTGGAGGGCAAGACCCCTGCGCCCACCAGCCCGGAGGTCGATGGGGCTCCCAGAGGGACTTGGCTACGCCGGCCGTTGCCAGCGCATGAAGGAACCTCGGAAGTTGAGGCAGCCTCGGCTGCGCCCTCCTTCGGGGTCGATGGTTCCTTCTCCTCGGTTGACGGAGCAGCGCTAGCTGCAACCGTCGCGGGGGCAGATGGCGTGACTGCCGACTCACTGCTTGTGGGTCGGACAGCCGCCGGAGGCCGTTGTGACGCTGCCCCCTGACGCGCCACTTCGGCAAAGCTTTTCTTTGGCAGGTATGCAACCCGCCTGCGTGCCTCCTTAAATGAGATATTTTCTTTCACTTTGATCGTTACGATTTCTTTTTCTTTCTTCCAGGATGGGCACAACCGTGAGTACGCGGCGTGATCCCCATCACAGTTTACACAGTGTAGAGGGTTCTTACATTCTTCAGTTGCGTGTTCAAGGGCACTGCATTTGGCGCATGTTTGGCGGCCTCGGCAGCTCTGCGAGCTGTGGCCAAAATGTTGGCATTTGAAACATCTCAAGGGATTCGGCACATACGGCCTTATACGTAGCTTGATGTACCCGACCTCGATTGACTCGGGCAGGACACTGGAGTTGAAGGTGAGTATTAGGTGTTTGGTCGCAATTTCTTTTCCGTCTCGCCTCATCTTAATTCTTCTGACATTTATGACATTCTGTTCGCTGAAGCCCTCCAAGAGCTCAGCCTCAGTCAGCTCCAATAGATCATCATCGGAGACTACGCCACGGGTGGTATTCATGGTACGATGAGGAGTTACTGTTACTTTGGCGTCACCAAATGAAACTAGATTGGGTAGATTTTCATATTGTTTCTGGTTGCGGAGCTCCAAGAGGAGATCGCCGCTTGCCATCCTGGATGCTTTATAACTTGTACCAAAAACTTGGGTAAGAGACTTGGACACGAGGAATGGAGAGATTGTTCGCACGGGTTTGCCTGGTGTTTCAGAATGCACTACATGGGAACGAGGAAAAGTTTCTTTTTGGCGGGCAAAAAATTCAAAGACATCATCGGTGCGCCCCCTCTTGAGGGAGCGATCAGGTAATGGGGGGAAAGAAGAAGCCATGAGAGATTGTAATTTCGGCAGTAACGCTAGCCACCCACCGTGGAGTCCTACAAGGGGACGCTGCAGGATCCGTAAAACACGGCCTGCAAACGCCAGGAGTACGTTACCACTATAACCAAATACGAAATAGCCTAGGTTGGCTATTCACACAAGGTTAACCCTTGCTGCCTGGAAAAATTGGAAATAAGTGGAAGCTAGGAGAAGACAGGAAAGATAAAAAGTGAGAGAAAGACGAAGATTAGAGGAAGAGAGAGACAGGAAAAGGCAACTACCGATTTCCCCCGGGTGGGTCAGTCCGGGGGTGCCGTCTACGTGAAGCCGAGGCCAAAGGGGTGTGTTGCCGCCGCCGAGGGGCCGTAAAGGTCCAAACACCCGGCATTGGCTCAACCCCCAGGATCCCCTTTTCCGCGGACACGGCTAAGCCGCGCACGGCTACACGCGGGAGGGTCCAACCCTCGTGTGCTCGGGTCCGTGGTGTCGCAACACACAAAACGCCTGCTCACGCAGACGCCCCTGCGGGGGACAAGGAACGAGTAGCCACCCAGCACGCCATGAGCCGATATAAATTCATGGGTGTTCTCCTTGCTGAGTAAGCCATGACGCCCGTAGATGTCAGGAAAGGCCAACATGGTGATGAACACACCTGCCTTGATGGCAGCGCGGAAGGGCCCTGGATACATGGGTGCTTCCTTCGCAGCCTTGCGATGTCCTCTGTGATCTGTGGAGTCCTCTCTAGTCTCTGTGCCAAGATTCTAACAGGTTATGCGCAGTTTGAGCGTAGGCTAGAGCACACAGATGATATGAACGGCTCGGTTATCGGATGTGCGCTGCACGAAAGAAGTGATTCTTTGATAGCGGTGCGCCGGAGTGGAATTCTTATAGTCTTTGCCTTTATCACTCTGTGTAGGTTTCGCAACACGGAACTCAGGCACCACAACTGACACACAAAGTGTCCAGTGCTGATGCATAGGAAAGTTCAACTACCACTCCAATAAGGGCTTTCGTTAACGCGATGAAATATCTGATGATTCGCAGCAAGCTAACCTGCTGCATTACCGTTAATGGAATGTACAAATATTTCGTGTCCGTTGTTACTCAACTTGGCAACACTTGTTTGCTTCCATTCACGAGTAATTATGAGCACAAACTATGCAAGTTTTCTGAAGTTCACTCGATGCCCAGATTCCATTACCCTATTCAACACTGTAATGTCGTCAAAACTCCCGTATGCGTAGCTATAAAAAGTAATGGCAATACATGCAGTACTAACCCTATAATATTAGATCGGTATATTTATTTTTACCTGCCTTTTCACTAAATAATACTTTTCAACCATGTCTTCAAGCACCAGAGAAAAGCTACTGGCAGCCCGCGTTTGTTTTGGGCGCTATTGTTTGCAGTAGTGCGCTAAAATTGTAAGTGCTTCTGAATTCTAGGTTCTTCGCGTTGTAAGCGGCTATATTTTACAGAGTGAGTGGCGTTTTTGAGAATCATTTTCTGGTAATTGGCCATGTTATGACGCCACTTTCTGGTTGTACGCAAACATACATAAAATTCTACGACAGAGAAAGCATCCTTCATCCGAACGTGCACATCATATGGGATTATCTTTACACAAAAAACAAAGCAAACCGAAGGCTGTTTCTTCTCTAGAACGCGGTGACCTAAAGCCAGCCTAAAGCCAACCTTCCGAATGGAGTCATTGAGTTGAGTCTCTCATTACGCTGATTTCAAAGCCTTGCGTAAACGGAACCAGTCTGATAAAAACAGGGAACTTGAGGCAAGTAACCTTGCATGCTATCGAGGTGATTTGCCACTTAGAGGTTGTCAAATAAAAACGATGTGAAAAGAATATTGAACCAAACGGCGCAAGTTACGTGGCATTACTCATACACTAGCAATAGGTTACTGAATTCAAGCCATTGTTTTCCTCTCGTCCTAGGAAGAAATATCACATTATCCCCGATCGCGTCATCCCTTATCGGGAAATCGATGGGAACGCACCGAGGCAACGTGGGTTTCTATGAGCTACGTCGACTGTGATTACCTACATCGTTCGAGTTCCGCGTACCGCCCGACAATGAGAGATTCGCAGTACCATTGGCTCTATTCTCGACAGGCCTGGGAATTGTACGGCCGCAGTTATCCGCCGTGTTGACTTTCTGATTGGTTGTCGAGAGCTCACGTGTCTTGAAATTTGTAACCGCTAATGGAAGTTTTGCAAAATGCAATTTTGCGTTTTCTTCAAGTAGACGAAGCCTGACGTGCAGCTGCAAAATTTATCGATTACCACATTTTTCTGGTCCTTGGCACCTCTGTTTGCGACATTATTGCTTCCAAATGAAAGTGATTGACCACATGTGGAAGCCTGTGCAATGCATCTGTAATTTCCCGATATATATGATGGTGATCGCAGATAGCCGCCATCCCTAATTTGCTGATTGGCTGAAGGTATATCCTGGGGGGAGCGTCACATGAAGGCCAATTTCGTCGACGACAATTTGACGTTGCGTGACCTTGCGCTGGGCCACCACTGGAGAAATATTCCGCCACAATTTCTTCTGCGATGAGTCGCGCAAATTATGCTAATGAGCAACCATATGCAATGGCTTCCGAGAGAAATGCGTATCGGCACATTTTCCCACTTGTTTGGGGTAATAAAAATCTCTTGTTCATAATGCGCGCTCATAAGATTTGCATCGCTCTCAGGTGGTGTTGCCACGTGCGTTTCGGGCCATAATTTGAAAAAAAAAGCTTTTCTTGAAATAATATTGGCTGAACATTGCAAACCCTCTGCGAAATTTTCCATTTTTCACTGTAGCGCTTGTATTGTAATCTAGATTACTGACGTTTCTCTTAATCGGAATTCATTACAACGGCGGATTTTCAGTTCGTAAGAATAATTGCGCGCAAGACAGCGCCTTCAAATTTCCTTACCCGGTGGGGGTTAGCAGCGAAATGAACAGATGGCAGCGCCAGCGCTTGCGTCGGGCAAGCGGATACCCCTGGCGCATGCAACGGTATCATTGATATTGGGCTGTTTCTCAGCAAGCCGAGTCTGGCTGGGTGACTTCAGCTTCAAGAGTGGCGATAACGCGGCCTCGAACATGCGGTCATCACCAATGGTAGGTCGCGTACATTGTCTCAAGGTAGAAAAGGAGCGCGTTTTCGCCAACATATTTTTTTGAATTATCGGGTTTTACGTGCCAAAACCACTTTCTGATTATGAGGCACGCCGTAATGGAGGACTCCGGAAATTTGGACCACCTGGGGTTCTTTAGCGTGCACCTAAGTCTAAGTACACGGGTGTTTTCGCGTTTCGCCCCCACCGAAATGCGGCTGCCGTGGCCGGGATTCCACACCGCGACCTCGTGCTCAGCAGCCCAACACCATAGCCACTGAGCAACCACGGCGGGTATTCGCCAAGATACGATGCGCCATTCCGTTTCCCGGAGACACGCATCCTAGCTAATGAAGCAGACGACGACTTGTATGCAGAAGACGACGAAAGCGAGAAGCGTTTTCGAGGGACTTATAGTACGCTTTGAGCTTGCTCCTTTATTTTTATTGAGGAGGAAAACTGT
This sequence comes from Dermacentor variabilis, assembly GCF_050947875.1. NCBI lineage: Eukaryota > Metazoa > Arthropoda > Arachnida > Ixodida > Ixodidae > Dermacentor > Dermacentor variabilis. The sequence goes on from NC_134576.1 coordinate 107,722,028, forward strand.
TCCGCTTTGTCAGGAACGCTAGATTTAGTGCCTTCAGTTGAGTTTCATAGGAAAAAAAATGGCCAGGCTTAGCTTGGTTAAGCCAAGAATGCGTTGCATATTGCGCGGTCAGGTGGTGGCTGCGACCGCGAGCGACCGCGCGAGTTGGGGCCCAGCTTTTCCTCCGTGACGTCACGCGCCGGCGCAGCGCCCCTAGCGGGAGGAGCGGGAGTCAGGTGGTGGCTGCGGCCGCGCGCGACCGCGCGAGTTGGGGCCCAGCTTTTCCTCAGGCTGTTGTGACGTCACGTCACGTGGTTGCGCTAAAGGTCAATGGTGGCTGCCCGGCCGCGCCCAAGGGCTGAAATGATGATGATGATATGTGGTGTTTAATGGCGCAAGGGCCAGGTGTGGCCAAAGAGCGCCACGACAAGTGGTGATGTTGACGATGTATTATGGAGATGTGACTTGGCTGTAAAGTGGCCTAAAAATAGTCGCTGTAAAGTGCATAAAATCTACGTGATATAAAATTATGGCGATGACTAATGACGAATACTGTGAACATTAAAATCCATCGTAAAAGAATGACATAGCATTGAAAATATATGAGATGGTAAAAATGGCTGGAGCACTGTTGCCTCGCCGGAGCCCTTGAAACACAAGGGCCTAGAGGCACGTGCTATACGAAAGAGCTATCACAGCGGTATCCTCTGAAGAGAGGACCCGCTATGAACATGTGGGGCTAATAACATGCAGGACAACATCTTTCAGGAAACTTAGGACTGCGTTGGTATCAAATAGCGGTTCTGGGCCGAGTAACATTGCGGGATGAAGGGGGATCTGCTGCCGGTATGCTAGGGGAAAATGCTTCTTTCTCTCAGATTCGGCTGCCCGACACTCCAGGAGGACGTGGAGGACGGTCAGCCTCTCCCCGCATCTACCGCAGGTCGGAGGATCATTTTCATGGAGTAAAAAATTATGTGTGCCAAATCTGTGTCCTATTCTGAGGCGACAGAATAGGACATCTGTTCGCCGTGATTTTGTTACGGAGGGCCAAGAACCTAATTGTGGCTTTATCACGTGCAGTTTGTTATGTACTTCTGCGTCCCACTTACGTTGCCAGTGGTTTCGCAGTTTCCTTCTTAAAAAAGGCTTCAGATCCGTGACAGGGACCGAAGCAGTAGGGCTGACTGTATGCAATGAAATTGATGTGGCCATCTGGTCTGCTCGAACGTTACCCTCGATGCCCCTATGCTCGGGCACCCAGCATATAATGACATGCTGGTTAGACATGTATGCTCTACAGAGAATGGAATAGAGCTCGATTATTACGGAGTTTCTGTGTTTACAGTGTGACTTCAAGGCTTTAACGACACTTAAGGAGTCTGTAAATAAAATTGTTTTTTGAATATTTGATTTTCTGATATGTTTCACAGCCGACAATAGTGCATGGGCCTCAGCCGTAAATATACTTATTTCAGGGTGCAGTACACCGGATTCCGAGAAGGACGGACCAATGGCTACGTAGGACACCCCGGCATGCGACTTAGAAGCGTCTGTGTAAAACTCTACGCACGAGTACTTGTACTGGAGCTCCAAGAAATGCATTTTCATATGTGTCTCTGGCGCATGTTTAGTGACCTCTACAAAGGGTGTGTCACACTCTATCAGCTGCCACTCCCAGGGTGGTACTAGCTTAGCTGGAGGCATTAGGCGTTGTTCGAGAACTGGGACATCCATTTCCTTGCTAAGTTCTCTTGCACGCAGTGACAAAGGAAGTCTCATAGAGGGTCTGTTATGAAAAAGTGTTTCACACGTCAAGTCGTTAGCGATTGTGAAACACGGATGTTCCTTATTAGAGCGAACCTTGAGAAAATACGTTAAGCTGATGTTTGTTCTCTGAAGATGGAGTGGCCACTCATCTGACTCTACATATAGGCTTTCAGCAGGGCTTGTCCTAAATGCGCCAGTGGCCAGACGGATACCCAGATGGTGAACGGGGTCTAACATCTTAAGTGCGCTCGGTGCGGCAGAGTGATATACTACGGCACCATAATCTAACCGTGATCGAACTAGGCTCTTGTAAATATTCAATAAACACTGTCTGTCGCTACCCCACGTTGTGTGGGATAGGTTTTTAAGTAAGTTCTTTGTTCTAAGACATTTTTCTTTAATATGTTTTATGTGAGGTATGCAAGTGAGCCTGGAGTCAAGAATAACACCAAGGAATTTGTGTTCTTTGTTGACAGGGATTTGTTGTTCGCCCAGTTCTACACAAGGATCTGGGACCAGGCCTCTCTTTCTTCTGAAGAGAACACAAGAACTTTTGTGGGGGTTGACCTTAAATCCGTTTTCGTCTGCCCACTTGGAAACCTTGTTCAAGACCTGCTGTACCTGTCTTTCGCATACTGTGAGGTTGCAGGATTTGAAGCCTATTTGTATATCGTCTACGTATACGGAATAAAAAATGGCAGGTGGTAGTGAAGCACGTAGCGTGTTCATCTTAACGATAAAGAGAGTGCAACTGAGCACGCCTCCCTGGGGTACACCAGTTTCCTGCGTAAAGGGACGTGACAGTGCATTGCCGACTTTTACTCGGAAGGTACGATTTGACAAATAGCTTTCAATTGTGTTCAGCATAATTCCACGGATGCCAATTTCCGACAGGTCTCGCAAAATACCGTAACGCCATGCCGTGTCATATGCCTTCTCCATATCGAGGAATATCGATAGGAAAGACTGTTTATCTATAAAGACATCGCGGATATTTCCTTCCATGCGCACAAGATGATCGGTCGTCGACCGCCCTTCTCGGAATCCACAATGATAAGGATCGAGCATATTGTTGACCTCGAGGAAATGTATAAGTCTGCGACTTACCATTTTTTCAAAAAGCTTACACAGACAATTAGTCAGAGCTATCGGACGGTAAGTTGCCGCCAAGGAGGGGTCTTTTCCGTGCTTCAGAACAGGGACTACAATCGCTTCTTTCCATGTGGATGGGAGGTATCCGGAAGCCCAAAAAGTGTTGAATAGTGTAAGTAGTGTAACTTGTGTGTCAGTATGTAGGTTTCTGATCATGCCATACATGACTCTGTCAGGTCCCGGTGCAGTGCTTTTGCATGTGTTCAAGGCAGCTTTCAACTCGGCAATACTGGAAGGCCGGTTATACGGCTCATTCTGCCTGGATTTTCGTACGATTGGCTTACGTTCTATTATTTCTTTATGTTTAAGAAAGGACTGGGAATAATTGATTGAGCTCGACACACGCTCAAAGTGCTCCCCAAGTGAATCTGCCTGGTCTTGCAGAGTTTCGCCTTGTGTGTTTACCAAAGGGAGGGAGTATGTTTGTCGCCCTCTTATCCTACTAACCCTGTTCCAGACTTTCGCCTCATCTGTGTACGAGTTGATGCCCGATAAAAAGTTCTGCCAGCTTTCTCTTCTAGCCTGTCGGCGGGTTCGCCTGCCTTCGGATTTTACTTTTTTAAAGTTGATAAGATTTTCTGCAGTGGGAGAAGCGCGTAGCAAACCCCACGCTTTGTTCTGTTTTTTACGTGCGATCCTACAATCGTCGGTCCACCACGGGACGCGCCGTTTGCACGAGAGGCCATTTACATGTGATATGCATTTAGATGCGGCATCTATTATAAAGGCTGTAAAATACTCCACAGCAGCATCAATTTCTAACGAGGAGATGTTATGCCATGCGATACCAGTAAGAGTTCGAAATTTGTCCCAATCAGCTGTCTCAATCTTCCACCGAGGTGCCTGTGGTGGATATTCGTTTTCTTGAGGTGTTCTTAGTAGTATGGGGAAGTGATCGCTTCCGTAAGTTTTCTTTGTAACTTCCCATTCAAGTTCAGGCAGAATAGAAGGAGAAACTATGCTGAGATCGATTGAAGAAAAGGTTCTGTTTGTTGGAGAGTAATATGTGGGTTCCTTCTTATTCAAAAGGCACGCACCACAAGAAAAAAGGAACTGTTCAACAAGACGACCTCGCGCATCTATACGAGAGTCGCCCCACAGGGAGCTGTGCGCATTGAAGTCGCCAAGAACAACATATGGTTCTGGCAGTTCATCTATAAAGGACTGAAATTCATGTTTAGTTAATTTGTAATGCGGGGGTATATAAAGCGAGCAAATAGTGATGAGTTTGTTTAGCAGAACAAGTCGCACCGCCACTGCTTCAAGGGGCGTTCGAAGCTGTAAAGGTTGACATGCTATACTTTTATGAGTGAGAATCGCAGCACCACCCGATGATGCGATGGCATCATCGCGATCTTTGCGAAACGTAACATACGTACGGAGAAAGTTTGCGTGTCTGGATTTTAAATGTGTTTCCTGTAAACACAGCACTTTTGGATTATGTTTGTGGATGAGTTCTTGCAAATCATCAAGGTTTGTAAGGAGACCTCTAATGTTCCATTGAATGATTTGTGTATCCATATTTAAAATAAATTGGTGCTGTGTTTACGGAAACGGACGGGATGCCTTAGATTACAGAACCCTTTCGAGGCCCTGTAATAGGGGTTTTGTTCTTTCTGGAGCGTTCGAGGGAGCCTCGCCGCTCCTTAGGCGCTTGGTGCGCCTTGAGGATGGGTGTAGTGTCCATTGCCTCTTGTGAGGCGCCGGACACGTGCTCTTGCGAGCGGGAAGTTTTCAGAGGGAGTCCCGCCTTGGAGGGCAAGACCCCTGCGCCCACCAGTCCGGAGGTCGATGGGGCTCCCAGAGGGATTTGGATACGCCGGCCGTTGCCAGCGCAGGAAGGGACCTGGGAAGTTGAGGCAGCCTCGGCTGCGCCCACCTTCGGGGTCGATGGTTCCTTCTCCTCGGTTGGCGGAGCAGCGCTAGCTGCAACCGTCGCGGGGGCAAATGGCGTGACTGCCGACTCACTGCTTGTGGGTCGGACAGCCGCCGGAGGCCGTTGTGACACTGCCCCCTGACGCGCCACTTCGGCAAAGCTTTTCTTTGGCAGGTATGCTACCCGCCTTCGTGCCTCTTTGAACAATATATCCTCTTTTACTTTTATGGTTACAATTTCTTTTTCCTTCTTCCAGGAGGGGCACGACCGTGAGTACGCGGCGTGATCCCCATCACAGTTTACACAGTGTAGAGAGTTCTTACATTCTTCAGTTGCGTGTTCAAGGGCACTGCATTTCGCACATGTTTGGCGGCCTCGGCAGCTCTGCGAGCTGTGGAAAAAAACTTTGGCATTTGAAACATCTCAAGGGATTTGGCACATACGGTCTTACACGGAGCTTGATGTACCCGGCCTCGATTGATTCGGGCAGGACACTTGAATTGAAGGTGAGGATTAGGTGCTTGGTCGCAATTTCTTTACCCTCGCGCCTTATCTTGATTCTTTTGACATTTATGACATTTTGTTCGCTGAAGCCCTCCAAGAGTTCAGCCTCAGAGAGCTCCAGCAAATCATCGTCCGAGACAACGCCGCGGGAAGTATTCATCGTGCGGTGCGGGGTTACTACTACTTGGGTCACCCCAAATGATACTAGCTGAGGCAGTTTTTCAAATTGCTTTTGATCGCGGAGCTCCAGGAGGAGGTCAGCGCTAGCCATCCTCGACACCTTATATCCTGGACCAAAAACGTCGGTAAGAGACTTAGATACAAGGAACGGGGAGATTGTTCGCACTTGTTTAGCTGGTTTTTCTGCGTGGATGACATGAAAACGAGGAAAATTGTGGACTTGTCGTCCGAAAAACTGAAAAACTTCTTCGGTGCGCCCTCGTTTCTGAGGGCGATCAGGTAGTTTAGGAAAAGCATGTTCCATAAGTAATGTTGGGTTTTCGGCCGCGATGCCGACCACCCACCATGGAGCCCTACAGGGGGACGTGACAGAATTTCCTGCAAGGGAAACCCTGCCAACGCCAGCCGTACATCGCTGCTATAACCAAATACAGCATAACCAAGGCTGGCTAGCTACACAAGGTTAACCCTTGCCGCTGGGAAACTAGGAAGTGAGGAGAAGTGAAGAGGAGACAGGAAAGATGGAAAAGTGGGAGAGAAAGACGAAGATTGGAGAGGAGGACAGGAAAAGGCGACTGCCGATTTCCCCCGGGTGGGTCAGTCCGGGGGTGCCGTCTACGTGAAGCAGAGGCCAAAGAGGTGTGTTGCCTCCGCCGGGGGGCCTTAAAGGTCCGAACACCCGGCATCGGCTCAACCCCCAGGATCCCCCTTTCCCCGGACACGGCTTAGCCACGCACGGTTAGGCGCGGGAGGGTCCAATCCTCGTGTGCTCGGGTATGTGGTGTCGCAACACACCAAGCGCCTGCTGATGCAGACGCCCCTGCGGGGAGGGCTGAACTGAGTGATTGCAATATGCAACGCGTAAAAGTCAAGTTCGCGTCATGATACGACAGCCAAACGAGGCCATTAACATTTTGCACGCATCACGCCTACGTCACGCCTCAGAGAAAATGATGGAATGTGCCGAATAGAGACCCAGCAGAGGCTCAACACAGGAAACCTTTGCAAGCGGAGTGAGTCAGGCCTTTCAGTGCTGTGCAGGTCCGAGTGAACTGCCATTTAATCTTAACCTCTCTGTCTCTCAATTTATCTCTCTGCATCCAATGTTACACGGCCTGAAGATGTCGCGAAGCACAAGATCTCAAGCGATTTATGATACGGCAACGACGACACGTCTCTGTCTGCTCTGGCTGAGAAGAAAGCGCCCGTCACTCCCGGACCGTACCGCTGGGGTTCCAAGCCTGGAACATTCTTAGCCATGTTCGTCCTAGTCCATGTCCCTCGAAAACATGACTCGGTCATTGTTTGAAATGCTCAGGTTAGGCGATAGAGAGTGAAGTGGACGCAATTGGTGGTTGCACATTCAGGGTTCAATGCAAGCGCGAGAAAGACGGCGCGGGGGAATTGAGAGCGTCTTTTAAGCGCTTTCTGTTCGATGGGGAGTGGGATGATTACGTGGACTGGCTTTGCGCGAAGACGCCGATGGTGATTTGGTCGCACACCGAGCGCCTAGACAAGGACGTCAAGCTGGCCGTATGCACGGACGCTTTTTGAGAGCTGGTGAAGAAACCATAACGAGGCTGTTGCAAAAAAGGGGCATTGGACAATGCCGGTGAACTGGACGGAGAAGGAGAAAGCCGGTTTTCTGGTCAAGGGCGCGTTGTGTTTTCTCGTTGAATTCGAAGAATTCCCGTAGCACTGCCTGCTTGGCTCGTTCGTGTGTCGAATTCTACGTTTAATAATGAGCGGCATGGGCGATCGGAAGGACTAACTGTTGTGGCGCTATGAAAGAGCTATGTAAAAGTGCATTGTAGGTCGATAAGCATATGCTTGCCTACAAGGAGGGCCCACTTGGCATACGTGGTGCGTCCAATTGCGGCTGAAAATAAAGCGTGTGGAAGAGTACAAAGAAATAAGAAGTTAAGAAAATCACATTTTTCTGGCTTTGTGCATTCGTGAAGCTGTCCGTCTGCTAGCCAACTGGATCGATGGCGGGCTCGTTTCTCATGTTGCGAAATCATCAAGCATAAAGAGTCGCTCACTTGAACCCATTTCCCCGGGCATCTGCTACGTAGTTCAAACCTAAGCTAGTTGGTGCAAGCATTTTTCGCAGTTACCGAGGGATATAGCGCGCAAGAATATATTGTGCAGCAAAACTCCGGTGTTTGTAGTCAAGCGTCGGGAAAATGACCTTACGCTGGAGAACGAGTGCTCTGAAACGTTCGCATGGTTGAGTTACGAACACTAACACAATTATGTTTCGAATAACGCAGTCCGATCCCGTTAAAAGGCAGATCCGATTTTGCAGTGTTGGAACCTTTAGGAAGTGTACTGAAGACTTCCTGAAAAGGTGTTAAAGATTTGCAATGTACTATCTCAATCATAAAAAGAATTCTTGGGTTTTACATGCCAAAACCACGACCACACCGTACTGGGGGACACCCGATAAGATTTAATCGCATGGGTTTCATGATAAATAAGCAACAGCGCACTGAAAACGAAGATGAAGGAAAACGTAGATACAACGCAAGCGTTGAATTTCAAATAGAAAAATTATTAAATGAACGAGTTAATATACGCGTCAACTTCGCATGCGCCTTTAGAGGAGAGAGAGAAAAAGCTTTATTGTGAGACCAGGCATGGCCTCCTCGGTCCAGGTAGCCACGGCTCGCTGCCGCCTCCCGAGCCCTGTTCACCAACCGCAGCTGGCTGTCAGAGTCTTGCGCCACCAGCAGAGCCTCCCACTGGTCTTCCAATTCTTCCTCTGAATCCGCTTCTTTCTGCATGTTATCGCCTGGTGGTGATGATGACGGAGGTGGTTCTCGATTATTCCTGCACCCCCGCACCATATGGCGCAAGGTGTGGGGCGTGTCCGCCGGGCAGAACTTGCAGTCTCACCCGTAGGTGCCCGGACACATGGCGTGCAGCAGTGTTCCATGTGGGTAGGTTCCAGCCTGGAGTCTTCTCCTGGTTACCACTTGTTCCCTATTCATCGTCTTATGCGCGGGCGGATAGCGACACCTCTGCTTCCTGTAGCGCGCCCAGATATCCGAGTACTTCTTGGATATCCGTTCATCATCCTCGTCACAGGCGTTGGTCCGTGTTCTCTGCGTGTCGGAGATGGCTCGGCGCGCACGATCTCGAGCTGCAGCGTGCGCCGTCTGGTTCCCCGCGAAAGACTCGTGTCCCGGCGTCCAGAGGATTTGTGCTGCTTCTATCTCGGCGTTGTTCAAGACCTGAAGTGCTGCATTTCCGATCATTCTGTTCATATGCCTACTGCATGCTTCTTGCGAGTTCGTCACCACGGTAACCAGGGTCTTCTTGCACGTTGCGATGGCCAGGGCTATGCCCTGCTCTTCCGCTGCGCTCGCGTCCTTGGCGCGTATGTATCTGGCTGTAAGTTGTTCGCCCGTCTCGTCGACCACGCTGATTGCAAATCGGTCGTTTGTTCTTTACGTAGCGGCATCCGTATACCTCGTTTTCTTTCTCTAGGTGCTTTCGAGTATGCGCTTGAGCGCCTGTATTCTCGCCTGTCTCTTTTCCTTGTCGTATTCGGGATGCATGTTTCTGGGAATGGTACTTATGTGTAGCTCGTCTCTGATCTCGTGTGGGATAAGCTGAGGCAGGTGCCTTCCATCCTCGATTTGGTAGCCCAGATCTTGGAGCACGGCTCTTCCCGTCTTTCTCAGCTTTAGTCTCTCTAGTTGGTTGACATTGTGCGCTTCCACGAGCTCTTCCCACTTGTTGCGGACACCCATTTTGAGTATTTTCGCTGTGGACGTGGAGGGGGATAGGTCCAAGGCAATTTTGTAGGATTCTCTGGTGAGGGCGTTTATTTTGTCTCGTTGACTGTTCATGTCAACGTATGGGGTCCCGTACGTGACGATGCTCGTGAGCAGCGCTTGTATCGTTTTCGTGGATTCTTCTTCCTTCAGTCCGTCACTTTTGCTCGTTACTCTTTCGATAAGGGAGGGGGGGAATTTGTTGCACTGTTCTCTGAATTTTTTTCCAACTCGGCTCCACAGGCTGCGTCCTTTTGAATCAGGAGCCCGAAGATGCGGAACGTCATAACCTGCGGAATCATGATGCCTCCCACCTTTACTTCCGGGTCTGGTATTTGCGGCGGTTGTCGGCCTCTTGTGCTCTTTCTTACCACCAGGAGCTCCGACTTTTCGGGTGCGCACGTTCGTCCACATGCTTTCATGTATTTTTCCGTAGTGTCAACCGCTTCTTGCAGAACGTCTTGTTGTTTACTTGTGGACCCTCCCGTAGTCCAGATGGCGAGGTTGTCAGCACATATTGCGTGACCAATACCTTCTATTTACTTCAGTTGCTTGGGTAGCGAGCTCATCGCCAGATTGAATCGTATCGGCGAAATGACGGAGCCTTGTGGCATTCCCTTTCGCGGTATGTCAAATTTCTCAGAACGTAAGTTGCCTATTCCCACTGTGGCTGTCCGTTCTTTCAGAAAATCTTTGATGTAATTGTGTAATTTTTCGTCGTAGTTATATACGTTGAGGTGCTGCAGTATGGCTTCGTGTGACACGTTGTCGAAAGCCCCTTTCACGTCAAGTGCGAGGATGGCTTATTTGCTGTGCGTGTCCAGTTTGTCGATGACTTTTTCCTTGATCTGCAGCGACACGTCTTGCGTGGACAGGTGAGCTCTAAATCCGAACATAGTGTTTGGGACGTGTCCGTTGGCTTCGAGATATTCTATCATGCGGTTCTGCACCATGTGCTCGTAGAGTTTTCCAGCACAGGACGTGAGGGATATAGGTCGAAGGTTCTGCACGCAGATGGGCTTGTTGGGTTTAGGTATCATGGTTACCACGGCATGTTTCCATTCAGGTGGTACTTTAGCGTGTTCCCAGCACTCGTTGATATATTTTAAGAGCGCGTCTACAGAGGGTCCGTCAAGGTTCCGGAGTGTTTTGTTGTTTATTCTGTCGTACTCCTGCGCCGTGTTGCGGGTGAGCTTGCTCAAGGTCCTCACGATCTCTGCTTCTGTGAAGGGCCGATCCAGTTCAATATTTGGGTTGCCTCGATACTCGTCGAAGTGCGAATCTACTGTTATGTTCAGCTCCGTACCGAGGAACTTCTCCTTCACTTCTTTGATAATGTCTTCCTCTTTCCCCGGGTGGTTGTGTATGAGTCTCTGCACTTCCTGTTTTGCGGCATTCTTGTTCTCCTTCTTTGATAGGAGAGTCTTGAGTAGCGCCCAAGTGCGCTTGCTGCTTAAGGTCCCTTGATGCTTGTTACATGTTTCGCGCCAGTTCTTTCTTTCAAGTTGTTCAGAGTACTCTTGCGTTTCCTTGATCAGCTTAGAGACTCGAATTTTGAGTTTCCGGTTGCACTTGTTGCGCTGCCAGCGTTTCGCGAGACCCCTCCGCGCTTCCCACTGGTGGAGTAAGTCGATGTCGACCATGGGCGTGACTTGCGAAAGCTTGATTGTCCTCGTATGCTTCTCGGCTCTTTCCACGACTCCTCTGATCCATACTTCTTTGTCGTCTATCGTCGCATTAATGGCGTTCTCGTCTTTACGAAAGGCCTGCCAGTCCCTGATCTTGGCTTTTCCGATCTTCATCGTTGCTTTGTGGTGCGGAATGATCGTCTGCACTATGTAATGGTCGCTACTCAGATTCTCGTCCACGCAGTTCCACTCACACTGTTTGAATCCGTGTACGAATGTAAGGTCGGGGCGCGTTACACTTGCTCAGCTTCTTCACCTCTCTGATTAGCTTGCCTAGATCCTTTAGGTGGTCCTTTGGTGGGCTGTACACGTTTAACACAAAGATGCTTTGTTGCTGTTTTTTCTCGGGTATGATTTCGACGAGGATGTGTTCGTTGCGGTGTTGGATGTCGTGTCGTTGAGCGTTAATGACCTTCTTGGTGAGGATTGCTGTCCTCGTTTTACCGTGGGTGACGTGAGTGAGGTAACCACTGACCTTGAAGTCTTGAGCTTCGGTTTCTTGTAAGGCTATATTACCTGGGTCAAACTGCGTGCAGAATTGTACAGGGTTGCTTCTCTTACTTCGGAAAGAATGACAGCTCCATTGCCAAATTTTGAGCCGTGGGTGTTGCTTGTAGTCATCTTTCTCTTTAGTTAGCCTCGCCATCTTGTTCGCTTAGGGTCTGCATTATCTTGGCTTCTCTCGCAGGGAACTTAGGTTTCTTGCGAGCATTATCTTTCTTCTAGCATGTGGATGCGTTGACTGAAACTTTCTCCGGATTGTATCATTTTGGTCTGTAGAGCCTGAATGTGGTTCTCTATTTCGCTCTTGAGAGATTGGAACCCAGTCTGTATCATCTGTGTTACCATGGTTTGCATAACCTGCGTTACTGTGGACAGTGTGGTTTCCATCATGACGGTCACGTTGGCGTTGATGCAGTCTTCAAGTGTGTTGAGGTCGTTCTGGGTTATCACCGCTTGGTTCGACAGTGTTGATGGCTCTGGTCGTGTTGGTGATGAAGGTAGTGATGGGGATGAAGGCCGCGGTAGTGGTGTCTGCGATTGCTGGGTCCGTTCTCTCCGTAGTTGTTCTATTTCTCGCATCATGTATTCCAGCTGTTTTTCTGTGTTGACTTCCTCCTTTCGTGTCTTCTTTTGCTGTTCTAGCTGTCGATTCAATTCACCGTTCTGTCTTCGGAGAACCACTATCGTCTCTTCGTACCTCGAGTGTCTTGTGGTTTGAACGCCATTATATTCCCTCGACGTATGATTGTGCCGTGTGACGACGTTGGCCCAGCTTACCTTGCGCTGGGTGTTGTGTTCCACGCCCGTTGCCGTTGTCCGGTGGATGCTCTGTTTTCTTTCCCTCGATCTTGATCCTGACTTGGATCTGAATCTTTTTGTCTCCCCGGTCTCATTCGGCGACTGTGGCGATGGTGACATAGTCATCATGTGTTCGTTGTCGTTGGTAGTTACTAAGCTGGTCTGGTACCAGAAGCTTCTCTGTCTCGGTCTTTACCGCTCCCTGACTCTCAATGGTGGCGGGGTCGGTTTCAGCTGCCTTCGACAGTCTCTAGTCGCCGTTTCATGGGGCATTCCGCAGAGCTTACACTTCGGTTCGCATTGGTGGTTATTTGGATCAGCGTTGTGTTCTCCGCAGTTTCCACATAGTTCATCGTTTGGATTAGAGCAGACGTCGTGTCTGTGCCCTATCTCCCCGCAAGACCTACAGTACTGGACTGACATTCTGTAGGGTCTGCAGCCGGTGAGCGTACATCCCATTTCAACGTAGAATCGCACGTGCGGGCCCTCGAAGGTGATCACTGCCGACGTCGATCTTCCCAGCATTCTAGCGTCAGAATTTTGCACTTGTTGGTCGTAGCTAGTAGATCTACTAGCTGCTCGTCGGTCGTGCCTTCCTCTATTCCGTGAACAACGCCACGTACAGCGCCCGGAATTGGCTTGAGGTACGGTGTGACTTCGTATGTTGCGTGTCCTGTTTCGATGCTTGTTATTTCTGCTAGTTTAAGTGCGGAATACTCTTCTTCGGTACTTGGCAGAATTAAGTTTCGTTGCCACTGTGTCTGTATGATCACCTTGCCGTAGAGCTCCTGGGGTGACTCCGCATGCTTGGGCTAATCCTCTTGCTATCACTCCGTCTTTACAGATGCTTTCACACCGGCTTTAGCTCTGTAAACAATCTTGTAATGGTTTTCTGGTAGCGGTGTGTTCGTTGGCCAGAGAAGCCATGGCTTGCTTGCGTTGTTGTGGCGCCACGGCTTTTGAGTCGCTTGTTGCCGTTTTCCAACATTCGTGTTCTGCCCCGTGCTGTGTTCGTATGAGAACTCCTTCTGCGCCTTCGAAGTTGCGATGGATTCTTTTTTCTTCTATTGTCGCGCTAGTATCGTCACCCAAGGTCCGCTCTCGCATAGTGTTTTTCCGCTGTTGCTGTCGAACGTCGGCTCCGTGTCGTTCATCTCTGCTTCATTATTTGTTATTCCTGTTATGGAGTTCCTTCGGTCAACTTCCATGACGCTAGGTATCGGCTACGTTTGAAGAGAGGAAAACATTAAAGAAAGCCGTTGTCTGGCGGCCCGGCGTGCACGTGGATCTCGAGGCACGAGGCGCGAGGCCTCATGCAGCAGGGCTCGGTGATCGTGAGTAGGCTTAGCTGGGCGCGGCCGTCATCTTGCAAGTTTCAGGATTATACTTGCGTGATGAATAAACTCACGTCGGTGTGCGTTGTCAGTCTGGATGGCGTTTCTTGAGCTGAGTCGAATGCTGCGGACACTCAAGTGTTGCCAGGGGGTGATCCGCAGGAATTGCAAGCTGAATCGGGAGCACATGTGGAGCAAGTCTGCTTGGTTTGCCCTCATCTTCTTCTCGCATGCGCCTGTCAGGCAGTGAATAATTCATGAGAAGAATTTGTGGTGCAATCAGCTTATACTGAAGGAAAAGAAGTTAACAAAAAGCAAAACCGCCTTGCTTCTCCACTATCAACGCTTTTTATTCGTTTTACTGCCCTGCATATCGCATATACTTAGGCGGTAAAGACAAGCAAAATGATGCATCTCAATACTAATTTACCAACTTTTAGTTACCGTTCCTCTGCCAAAGTATTCTTGTGTTTTAGAACCATCTGTGAAAAAATTATCTGCGATATGTATCTTTGTCTTGAATAGCGCGGAAGCCTTGCAATATGTGTTCTTATGGGGTGTCAAATTCCTTTAGATGTGCTAGTGTCTAATCACATAGCCGTGTGAAATTGTAGGATGGAGCCAATCTTCGGGGCCTTTCAGCAACCTGATTGATTGATTTATTGATGTTTGATGTTTAATGGCGCAAGGGCCAGGTATGGCCAAGGAGCTCCATGCTAGTGTTTGTGAGTTCGTAGTGGTGTGATGGGTTCTGTGAATTTAATGTGACGTGGCTGTAATGGGGCCTAAAAGAGTTGGCGTAAATTGCATAAAATCTACACGTAAAAAATTATGGGAATGATTAATGACGTATACTATGAACACTTATATGCATAAGGAAAGAATGACGCAATATATAGAATATGCAAGATGCTAAAATTGCTTAGACCACTACTGCCTCGCCAGAGCCATTGCAACACAAGGGCCTAGAGGCATGTGCTATACGAAACAATTATCATAGCGGCATCCTCTGAAGAGAGGTGGCGCTACGAACGTATGGGGCTAATAACATGTAACACAACAACTTTTAGGAAACCTAGGACTGCGTTGGTGTCAAAGAGCGGTTCTGCACCGAGTAACATTACAGGATGAAGGGGGACGTGCTGCCGGATTGCTAAGGGAAAATGTTTCTTTCCCTCAGATTTGGCTTCCCGACACCCCAGGAGGACGTGGAGGACGGTCAGACTTTCCCCGCATCTACCGCAGGTTGGAGGCTCATTTCCAGTGAGTAAAAAGTTATGGTTGCCAAATGTGTCCTATTTTTAAACGACAGAATAGGACATCTGTTCAGCGTGATTTTGATGCAGAAGGCCAGAAACGTAATTGTGGCTTTATTACGTGCAGCTTATCATTTGTGTCCACGTCCCATAAGCGTTGCTAGTAGTTTCGCAGTTTCCTTCGTAACAAGGACTTCAGATCTGTGACAGAGACTACAGCGGTAGGATTCACAGTATGCGATGCAATTGATGTGGCCATCTGGTCCCCTACAACGTTACCTCGGGTCCCCTATGGCCAGGAACCCAGCATATAATCACATGCTGGTTAGATATATACGCTTTACACAAGTTCAATATTTACAGAATTTTTGTGCTTACAGAATGATATCAAAGATTTCACAACACTTAGGGAGTCCTTATATATAACTGATTTTCTTTAGTTTTGATTTCCTTTTATGCTTCACCGCCGACAGTAGAGCGTACGCCTCAGCCATAAAGATACTGGTTTCCGGATGGAGTACATCGGACTCTGAGAAGGATGGACCGACGGCTGCGTAGGACACCCCGTCGTGTGGCTTCAATGCGTCTGTGTAGAACTGCGTGCAGTAGTGCTTGTGCTGCAGTTCCAGGAAATGCATCTGGATTTCAATCTCTGGAGCGTGCTTTGTAACTTGCATGAAAGATATATCGCATTGTATCAGCTGCCACTCCCAAGAAGGTAGCAGCTTAGCTGGAGGCATTAAGCGTCGTTTGAGGAGTGGGACATCCATTTCAGCGCTAAGCTCCCTCACACGCAGCGAAAAGGGCTGTCTTACAGAGGAACGATTACGAAAGGGCGTAGCATATGTCATATCGTTAACGGTATTAAAACACGGACGTTGAGGATTAGAGCGAACTTTGAGAAAATATGTTAGGCTGATGTATGTTTTCTGCAGATGGAGTGACCACTCATTTGATTCTGCATCCAAACTTTCAATGGGACGCCAGTTGCCAGTCGGATTCCTACATGGTACACAGTATCTAGCAGCTTTAGCGTGCTCGGGGCGGCAGAATGATAGATCACGGCACCATAGTCCAATCGCGATCGAATGAGGCTCTTGTTAAGATTCGTCAAACATTTCCTGTCGCAGCCCCATGTTGTGTGGGATAAACTTTTCAGTAAATTCATTATTTTTAAGCATTTCACATTGACATACCTTATGTGGGAAATAAATGTTAGTTTAGAGTTAAGTATGATGCCTAAGAACTTGTGCTCTTTGTGCACAGGGATTTGTTGACCATATATTTCGATATTGGGATCTGCAATGAGCCCTTTGTTTCTTGTGAAAAGCACACAAGAACTTTTGTTCAGGTTCACATATATACGTTTTCGTCTGCCCATTTGGACACTTTGTTGAATCCCTGTTGTAATTGTCTCCCACAAACTGCAAGGTTGCAGGATTTGAAAGCTACGTGTATGGAATCTACATAAACAGAATAAAAATGGCTTGCGGTAATGAAGCCCGAAGCGTACTCATCTTCCCGATTAAGAACATGCGGCTAAGCACACCTCCTTGGGGTACACCAGTTTCTTGCATAAAAGGTCGCGACCACACATTGCCGATTTTCACGCGGAAGGTACGTTTGACCAATAGCTTTCTAGAATGGTTAGCATATTTCCACGAATGCCCATTCCCGACAAGTCTCGCAACATCCCGTATAGCCACGTTGTGTCATACGCCTTCTTCATATCGAGGAATATCGATAAGAACTGTTTATTTACAAATACATCGCGGATATTTCCTTCAATGCGTACGAGATGATCAGTTGTGGACCGCCCTTCTCTGAAGCAGCTTGGCGCCAAGGAAGGGCCTTTATCCAGCTTCAAGACGGGAATAACAATAGCGTCCTTCCGTGAGGATGGGAGCTACCCGGCAGCCCAGATAGAGTTGAAAAGTGCCAGAAGGGTCATTTGTGTGACTTTGTGTAAGTTCTTCATCATGTCATACATGATTCTATCAGCTCCCGGTGCAGAGCTACTATATGTGCTCAATTCAGCTTTAAGCTCGGCAATATTAAAAGCACGGTTGTATGGTTCATCCGGACGGCATTTACGATCTAGTGCCTTAAGTTCAGCTAACTGTTTATATTTGAGGAATGATATTGTGTAATGTGTGAAGCTTGATACATGTTCGAAGTGTTAGCCCAGAGTGTGGGCCTGGTCTTCCAAGGTAGTCCCTCGGTCGTCCACCAAGCACAATGGGCGGATTTGTAGCCCCTTTATCTTTCTTACACCATTCCATGCCTTGAAGTCTTGGGTGCAGGAAGTGACGCCCGAAGGAAACTTCTCCTAGCTAGCCCTCCTTGCCTGTCTCCGCAATGCGCCTTCCCTGCGATTTTGCCAGTTTAAATTCTATGAGGTTTTCTGTAGTCAGGGAGCGACGCAGCAATCTCCACGCTTTGTTATGTTTTTTTCGTGCCCGTCTGCACTGTTCATTCCACCAGGGAACCCGTCTATTACATGAGAGTCCTTGTGCTTGTGGAATGAATTTTTCTGCTGCGTCGAGCATAAAGGAAGTAAAATACGCTACTGATTCATCTATGCTAAAATTGGTGATAACATGCCATTAAAAGTAAGTTGACTCTTTAAATTTATTCCATTCGGCGGAGGCTGAAACGCGCCGCTCCCGAGGCGCTGGATGCGCCGTCTGGCTCGGGGTTGTGTCCATCGACTTTTAGGAGCCGCTGGATTTTCGCTCACATGAGCGGGGTGTTTTCACCGTATGCCTTGCCTCGAAAAGCAGGGCATTGGAAGTCACCAACCCAGAGGTCGATGCGCCCTCCTTCAGGGACAGCGACACAGCGCTGGCTGCTGAGGCCAAGGGGGCAGGTGGCACAGCCGCGACCACACTCTTTGTGGGCCAGGCCGGTGCCAGAGTCTGCTGCAACGTTGCCCCCTCGCGCCCGGCATCATCATACCCGGAAGTACGGAAAAAGGAAACACGTTTCCGCTTTTCTCGAAATGAGATGTTTTTTTTAATTTTCATTGTGATTATGTCTTTTTCTTTTTTCCATGAGGGGCAAGTTCTAACGAGTCCGCCGTCACAATTGGGACAGTGGAGTGTGCCATTACAGTTGTTGGATTCGTGTTCGTGTTCGCCACGCTTTGCACAGGTCAGCTGGCCACGGCAGCTTTGCGAACCATGCCCATATCTCTGACACTTGAAGCATCTTCGGGGGTTTGGGATGTAAGGCCTGACTGGAATTTTCGTATACTCCGTTTCTAGGGTTTGTGGTAGCACGCTCGATGAAAAGCTGAGGATGAGATGCTTAGTTGGAATATCTTGGTTGTCTCGCTTGATCTTTATTCTTTGCATTTCAATCACATTGCGTTCTTCCCAGCCCTCCAAGATCTCTTCCTCGTTCAGCCTCGAGAGATCTTCATCCGAGATGACTCATTTACAAGTGTTCAGTGATCGATGGGGGGTAACAGTTGTTGCCTCATTACGGAATACTAAGAGATGGGAGAGTTTGCCATGCTGTTGAGTCTCACGGACCTCAAAAAGAAGGTCACCACTGCTAATTTTCGTCACTTTGTAGCGAGCACTTAGTGTATCGCTAAGGCGTTTAGCTACGATGAAAGGTGAAATAGTTCTGACTGTCTTTTCGGGATCTTGACTGTGTATCACATTGAAGCGGGGGAAAGTTTCTTTGCACTGTCTGAATAGCTCAAAAGTTTCTTCGGTGCGCCCTCTCTTTGAAGGAGGGCGATCGGAAAGAGGGGGTAATGACGTCTTAGCCATGCAGAATTAATTTAATTTCGGTAGCTACGCCAGCCACCCAATGCCGAGCCCAACAAGGGGACGCCACGAGTCCGGGAGGAAACGTAGACGCCAGCCGTACATAGCTACTATAACCTGATATAAAATACCCAAGGTTGGATACATACACAAGGTTTACCCTAGCCGCCTAGAAATACGGAAGTGAGAAGAAGTGACAAGACAGGATAGAAGAGAGAGCAAGAAGAAAAACAAAAGATGTATAGAGGGACAGGAAAAAGCGACTGCCGATTTCTTCCGGGTGGGTATGTCTGGAGGTGCCGTCTATGTGAATCAGAGGCCGAAGAGATGTGTTGCCTCCGCCGGGGGCCTAGAAGGTCCAAACACCAAGTATCGGCTCGACCCCGAGGATCCCCCTTTCCTCAGACACGGCTAAGCCGCGCACGGCTACACGCGGGAGGATCCAAGCCACATGTGCTCGGGTACGTGGTGTCGACACACACCAAACTCCTGCTGACGCAGACGCCCCTCCGGGGTTTCAGCAACCTGCATGAGGAATGTCATAAATGTGACAGTATTCCCCGTGTCGGTAGACAAGTGGTCGAACCATGTTCGCTTTGTGTGTGTAGTGTAACCGTGATTTCCATTGTTTTACGGCTTATTGTCTTACAATGTTATAATTGTATTAAATGTTGTAAACGTTGTAATAAGTACACGGAATTTAAAGCAGGAAATAGTGAGTAATGCTCTGCGGTGTTGTAAGGGAGTGTCATCCAAGTCAGCGTATTAACTTTGGACGTGCGAGATCCGTGCGTTCTCTCTTTATTTCCTCCTCCTCTTCCTCCTTGGACAGGCGATGTTCAGTAGGAACCGGTTATGAATTGCATCAAGTGGCTGAATGCGAGATTGACTAGCTGCACCATAAACTATACTGCCGTAGTCGAGAGCGCTAAGCACAAGTGACTGGTGTGCAGGTGGTAAGCATGTTTGGTCGGATCCCCAGTATAGAAGAGCAGCGTCCATAGGAGCAACGGCGAAAGTGATGCTCATTGCATTCCCCTTCGCTATCGTCCAGTCTTTGCACTTGCACGAAGTAGGGGTGCAAGCCATGTCGGAGGTCGTTGAAACGTGTCAGGCTAATAATTAAGTAAAGTGCCTATGAATGTCACCATGTCAATCACTTCAAGCTACGTCGAACTGGGTAACGTTGCTTAGTTCCCGTCTAAACACTGCCGCTGTCTAACCACCTTCACAGTGGGCATCGGAATCTACATGTTTTATATATTTACCCAATTAATTCCTTTCCATTTTTTCCCCGCTTGCACAGTTAAAACCAAGTGTGAACCTCTCTAGGGCAAATTTACTCGCTCATGTAATATGCTCTAGCGGGCAGCATACATGCCAGTCCACCATGGTCACAAAAAGCGTGCCCCTCAGTGAGGAATCAGGCAGGACAAGCGAAACGAAAGAAAGCCAGTGACTGCAGGGTGTGATATTCTATGCTTTATAAAGCATCAAACAAATCGATTGTCATAAATCATAGTACACACATATCGTTATTTAATTTCTTTAATTTAACATGATTTTGACAATTGAGAATTTTGCTTTTGCTTAACACTCCAAGTTAATAACGAAACTTATTGACACTATGAAAACATATTACGCTCACAAGAATTTTTTAGAATGTTGCCCATTTCCCGGTAATTGCCTATTTTCTGACGCCATATTCTGTTGTACGTATCTAAAATTCTCTGACACATCAAGCATTTTTCATCCGAACGTGCGCATCATATAGGATTATCTTTACACAAAAAAGAAAGCAAAGTGAAGGCTGTTTCTTCTCTAGAACGCAGTGACCTAAAGCCAGCCTAAAGCCAACCTTACAAATGGAGTCATTGAGTTGAGTCTCTCATTACGCTGATTTCACAGCCTTGCGAAAACGGAACCAGTCTGATAAAAACAGGGAACTTGAGGCAAGTAACCTTGCATGCTATCGAGGTGATTTGCCACTCAGAGGTTGTCAAATAAAAACGATGTGAAAAGAATATTGAACCAAACGGCGCAAGTTACGTGGCATTACTCATACACTAGCAATAGGTTACTGAATTCAAGCCATTGTTTTCCTCTCGTCCTAGGAAGAAATATCACATTATCCCCGATCGCGTCATCCCTTATCGGGAAATCGATGGGAACGCACCGAGGCAACGTGGGTTTCTATGTTTGAGGTACGTCGACTCTGATTACCTACATCGTTCGAGTTCCGCGTACCGCCCGATAATGAGAGATTTGCAGTACCATTGGCTCTATTCTCGACAGGCCTGGGAATTGTACGGCCGCAGTTATCCGCCGTGTTGACTTTCTGATTGGTTGTGGAGAGCTCATGTGTCTTGAAATTTGTAACCGTAAATGGAAGTTTTGCAAAATGCAATTTTGCGTTTTCTTCAAGTAGACGAAGCCTGACGTGCAGCTGCAAAATTTATCGATTAGCACATTTTTCTGGTCCTTGGCACCTCTGTTTGCGACATTATTGCTTCCTAATGAAAGGGATTGACCACATGTGGAAGCCTGTGCAATGCATCTGTAATTTCCCGATATATATGATGGTGATCGCAGATAGCCGCCATCTCTAATTGCTGATTGGCTGAAGGTATATAGAGGGGGGAGCGTCACATGAAGGCCTATTTCGTCGACGACAATTTGACGTTGCATGACGTTGCGCTGGGCCACCACTGGAGAAATATTCCGCCACAATTTCTTCTGCGATGAGTCGCGCAAATTATGCTAATGAGCAACCATATGCAATGGCGTCCGAGAAGAATGCGTATCGGCACATTTTCCCCCTTGTTTGGGGTAATAAAAATCTCTTGTTCATAATGCGCGCTCATGATGATGATATGTAGTGTTTAATGGCGCAAGGGCCAGGTTTGGCCAAAGAGCGCCATGACAAATGGTAGTGTTATCGATGTATTATGGAGATGTGACTTGGCTGTAAAGTGGCCTAAAAATTGTCGCTGTAAAGTGCGTAAAATCTACGTGCTATAAAATTATGGCGATGACTAATGACGATTACTAAGAACATTAAAATCCATCGTACAAGAATGATGCAAAATCAAAAATATGTAGGATGTTAAAATTACTTGGAGCACTGCTGCCTCGCCAGAGCCCTTGAAAGACAAAGGCCTAGAGGCATGTGCTATACTAAAGAGATATCGCAGCGGCATCCTCTGAAGAGAGGACCCGCTACGAACATGTGGGGCTAAAAACATGCAGGACGACATCTTTCAGGAAATTTAGTACTGTGTTGGTGTCAAATAAAGGTTCTGGGCCGAGTAGCATTACGGGATGTAGGGGGATGTGCTGCCGGTATGCTAGGGAAAAATGTTTCCTTCTTTCAGATTCGGCTGCCCGACACTCCAGGAGGACATGGAGGACGGTCAGCCTCTCCCCGCATCTACCGCAGGTAGGAGGATCATTTTCAGTGAGTAAGAAGTTGTGTGTGCCAAATGTGTGTCCTATTCTGAGGCGACAGAATAGGACATCTGTTCGCCGTGATTTTGTTACGGAGGGCCAAGAACCTAACTGTGGCTTTATCACGTGCAGTTTGTTATTTACTTCTGCGTCCCACTTACGTTGCCAGTGGTTTCGCAGTTTCCTTCTTAAAAAAGGCTTCAGATCCGTGACAGGGACCGAAGCAGTAGGGCTGACTGTATGCAATGAAATTGATGTGGCCATCTGGTCTGCTCGAACGTTACCCTCGATGCCCCTATGTCCAGGCACCCAGCATATAATGACATGCTGGTTAGACATATACGCTCTACAGAGGACGGAATAGAGCTCAGTAATTACGGGGTTTCTGTGCTTACAGTGTGACTTCAAGGCTTTTACGACGCTTAAGGAGTCTGTAAATAAAATTGTTTTTTGAATATTTGATTTTCTGATATGTTTCACAGCCGACAATAGTGCATGGGCCTCAGCCGTAAATATGCTTGTTTCAGGGTGCAGTACACCGGATTCCGAGAAGGATGGCCCAATGGCTGCGTAGGACACCCCGGCATGCGACTTAGAAGCGTCTGTATAAAACTCTGTGCACGAGTACTTGTACTGGAGCTCCAAGAAGTGCATTTTGATATGTGTCTCTGACGCATGTTTAGTGACCTGTACAAAGGATGTGTCACACTCTATCAGCTGCCACTCCCAGGGTGGTACTATCTTAGCTGGAGGCATTAGGCGTTGGTCGAGAACTGGGACATCCATTTCCTTGCTAAGTTCTCTTGCACGCAGTGAGAAAGGAAGTCTCATAGAGGGTCTGTTATGAAAAAGTGTTTCACATGTCAAGTCGTTAACGGTTGTGAAACACGGATGTTCCTTATTAGAGCGCACTTTGAGAAAATAGTTGAAGCTGATGTAAGTTCTCCGAAAATGGAGTGACCACTCATCGGACTCAACATACAAACTTTCAACAGGGCTTGTTCTAAATGCGCCAGTGGCCAGACGGATTCCCAGATGGTGAACGGGGTCTAACATCTTAAGTGCGCTCGGTGCGGCAGAGTGATAAACTGCGGCTCCATAGTCTATTCGCGACCGAACTAGGCTCCTGTAAAGATTTAACAGGCACTTCCTGTCGCTACCCCATGTTGTGTGGGATAAGATTTTAAGTAGGTTCATTGTTTTTAGACATTTTTCTTTAAGATGTTTTATGTGAGGAATGAATGTGAGCCTAGAGTCAAGAATAACACCAAGGAATTTGTGTTCTTTGCTGACAGGAATTTGGTGTCCGCCCAGTTCTACACAAGGATCTGGGACCAGGCCTCTCTTCCTTGTGAAGAGAACACAAGAACTTTTGTGGGGGTTGACCTTAAATCCGTTTTCGTCTGCCCACTTGGAAACCTTGTTCAAGCCCTGCTGTACCTGTCTTTCGCATACTGTGAGGTTGCAGGATTTGAAGCCTATTTGTATATCATCTACGTATACGGAATAAAAAATGGCAGGTGGTAGTGAAGCACTTAGCGTGTTCATCTTGACGATAAAGAGAGTGCAGCTGAGCACGCCTCCCTGGGGTACACCAGTTTCCTGCGTAAAGGGACGTGAGAGTTCATTGCCGACTTTTACTCGGAAGGTACGATTTGACAAATAGCTTTCAATTGTGTTCAGCATATTTCCACGGATGCCAATTTCCGACAGGTCTCGCAAGATCCCGTAACGCCATGCCGTGTCATATGCCTTCTCCATATCGAGGAATATCGATAGAAAAAACTGTTTATGTATAAAGGCATCGCGGATATTTCCTTCCATGCGCACAAGGTGATCGGTTGTGGACCGCCCTTCTCGGAATCCACACTGATAAGGATCGAGTATATTGTTGAGCTCAAGGAAATGTATAAGTCTGCGATTTATCATTTTTTCAAGAAGCTTACACAGACAATTAGTTAGAGCTATCGGACGGTAACTAGCCGCCAAGGAAGGGTCTTTTCCCTGCTTTAGGACAGGAACCACAATCGCTTCTTTCCATGTGGATGGGAGGTATCCCGAAGCCCAAATAGTATTGTATAGTGTAAGAAGTGTAACTTGTGCGTCAGTATGTAGGTGTCTGATCATGTCATACATGACTCTGTCTGGTCCCGGTGCAGTGCTTTTACATGTGTTCAAGGCAGCTCTCAACTCGGCAATACCGAAAGGTCGGTTATACGGTTCATTCTGCCTGGATTTTCGTATGATTGGCTTACGTTCTATTATTTCTTTATGTTTAAGAAAGGACTGGGAATAATTGATTGAGCTTGACACACGCTCAAAGTGCTCCCCAAGTGAATCTGCCTGGTCTTGCAGGGTTTCGCCTTGTGTGTTTACTAAAGGGAGGGAGTATGTTTGTCGCCCTCTTATTCGACTAACCCTGTTCCAGACCTTGGCCTCATCTGTATACGAGTTGATACCTGTTAAAAAGTTCTGCCAGCTCTCTCTTCTGGCCTGTCGGCGGGTTCGCCTGCCTTGGGATTTTGCTTTTTTAAAATTGATAAGATTCTCAGCAGTGGGGGAGGCGCGTAGCAACCCCCACGCTTTATTTTGTTTCTTACGAGCGATCCTACAATCGTCGTTCCACCAGGGGACACGCCGTTTGCCTGCCAATCCATTTACTTGTGATATACATTTAGTTGCGGCATCTATGATGAAGGCTGTAAAGTACGCCACAGCTGCATCGATTTCTAAAGAAGACATATCAGCCAGCGAGATGTTAGTAAGAGTTCGAAATTGCTCCCAGTCGGCTGTATGTATCTTCCACCTAGGAGCTTGTGGAGGAAATTCATTTTCTTTAGATGTTCTTAGCAGTACGGGGAAGTGATCGCTCCCGTAAGGATTGCTCGTGACTTCCCATTCGAGTTCGGGCAGTATAGACGCGGAGACTATACTAAGATCTATTGACGAAAAGGTTCTGTTTGCAAGAGAGTAATATGTGGGTTCTTTCTTATTGAGAAGGCACGCTCCAGAAGAAAAAAGGAACTGCTCAACGAGACGACCTCGCGCATCAATACGAGAGTCTCCCCACAAGCTGCTGTGTGCATTGAAATCGCCAAGAACAAGATAAGGTTCTGGCAATTGATCTATCAAGGACTGAAATTCATGTTTGTTTAGTTGGTAATGCGGGGGTACGTAAATCGAACAAATAGTGATGAGTTTGTTCAGTAGGACAACTCGAACCGCTACTGCTTCGAGGGCCGTTCGTAGCTGTATACATCGACACGCTATGCTTTTTTGAATTACAATGGCAACACCGCCAGATGATGCCATAGCATCATCGCGATCTTTACGAAACGTGACATACGTACGGAGAAAGTTTGCGTGTCTGGATTTTAAATGTGTTTCCTGTAAACACAGCACTTTTGGATTATGTTTGTGGATGAGTTCTTGCAAATCATCAAGGTTTGTAAGGAGACCTCTAATGTTCCATTGAATGATTTGTGTATCCATATTTAAAATAAATTGGTGCTGTGTTTACGGAAACGGACGGGATGCCTTAGATTACAGAACCCTTTCGAGGCCCTGTAATAGGGGTTTTGTTCTTTCTGGAGCGTTCGAGGGAGCCTCGCCGCTCCTTAGGCGCTTGGTGCGCCTTGAGGATGGGTGTAGTGTCCATTGCCTCTTGTGAGGCGCCGGACACGTGCTCTTGCGAGCGGGGAGATTTCAGAGGGAGTCCCGCCTTGGAGGGCAAGACCCCTGCGCCCACCAGCCCGGAGGTCGATGGGGCTCCCAGAGGGACTTGGCTACGCCGGCCGTTGCCAGCGCATGAAGGAACCTCGGAAGTTGAGGCAGCCTCGGCTGCGCCCTCCTTCGGGGTCGATGGTTCCTTCTCCTCGGTTGACGGAGCAGCGCTAGCTGCAACCGTCGCGGGGGCAGATGGCGTGACTGCCGACTCACTGCTTGTGGGTCGGACAGCCGCCGGAGGCCGTTGTGACGCTGCCCCCTGACGCGCCACTTCGGCAAAGCTTTTCTTTGGCAGGTATGCAACCCGCCTGCGTGCCTCCTTAAATGAGATATTTTCTTTCACTTTGATCGTTACGATTTCTTTTTCTTTCTTCCAGGATGGGCACGACCGTGAGTACGCGGCGTGATCCCCATCACAGTTTACACAGTGTAGAGAGTTCTTACATTCTTCAGTTGCGTGTTCAAGGGCACTGCATTTGGCGCATGTTTGGCGGCCTCGGCAGCTCTGCGAGCTGTGGCCAAAACGTTGGCATTTGAAACATCTCAAGGGATTTGGCACATACGGGCGTACACGAAGCTTGATGTACCCGGCCTCGATTGACTCGGGCAGGACACTTGAATTGAAGGTGAGTATTAGGTGTTTGGTCGGAATTTCTTTACCATCTCGCCTTATCTTGATCCTTTTGACATTTATGACATTCTGTTCGCTGAAGCCCTCCAAGAGCTCAGCCTCAGAGAGCTCCAGCAAATCATCGTCCGAGACAACGCCGCGGGAAGTATTCATCGTGCGGTGCGGGGTTACTACTACTTGGGTCACCCCAAATGATACTAGCTGAGGCAGTTTTTCAAATTGCTTTTGATCGCGGAGCTCCAGGAGGAGGTCTCCGCTAGCCATCCTCGACACCTTAAATCCTGGACCAAAAACTTCGGTAAGAGACTTAGATACAAGGAACGGGGAGATTGTTCGCACTTGTTTAGCTGGTTTTTCAGAGTGGATCACGTGAAAACGAGGGAAGGATTCTTTTTGTCGACCAAAAAACTGGAATAAATCATCGGTGCGCCCTCTTTTCTGAGGGCGATCAGGAAGTGGAGGGAAGGATGTTGCCATAAAGGAATTGAATTTTCGGCAATAACGCCAGCCACCCACCATGGAGTCCTACAAGGGGACGCTACAGAGACTGTAAGAACAGGTCCTGTAAACGCCAGCTGTACGTCATCACTATAACCAAATATGAAATAACCTAGGTTGGTTAATCACACAAGGTTAACCCTTGCTGCCTGGAAACTATGGAAGTAAGCGGAAGGAAGGAGAAGACAGGAAAGATGAAAAGTGAGAGAAAGACGAAGGCTGGAGGGAGAGAGAGACAGGAAAAGGCAACTACCGATTTCCCCCGGGTGGGTCAGTCCGGGGGGGCCGTCTATGTGAAGCAGAGGCCAAAGGGGTGTGTTGCGTCCGCCGGGGGGCCTTAAAGGTCCAGACACCCAGCATCGGCTCAACCCCCAGGATCCCCCTTTCCCCAGACACGGCTAAGCCGCGCACGGCTACACGCGGGAGGGTCCAACCCTCGTGTGCTCGGGTACGTGGTGTCGCAACACACCAAACGCCTGCTGACGCAGACGCCCCTGCGGGGTGCGCGCTCATAAGATTTGCATCGCTCTCAGGTGGTGTTGTCATGTGCGTTTCGGGCCATAATTTGAAAAAAAAGAAAGCTTTTCTTGAAATAATATTGGCTGAACATCGCAAACCCTCTGCGAAATTTTCCATTTTTCACTGTAGCGCTTGTATTGTAATCTAGATTACTGACGTTTCTCTTAATCGGAATTCATTACAACGGCGGATTTTCAGTTCGTAAGAATAATTGCGCGCAAGACCGCGCCTTCAAATTTCCTTACCCGGTGGGGGTTAGCAGCGAAATGAACAGATGGCAGCGCCAGCGCTTGCGTCGGGCAAGCGGATACCCCTGGCGCATGCAGCGGTATCGTTGATATTGGGCCGTTTCTCAGCAAGCCGAGTCTGGCTGGGTGACTTCAGCTTCAAGAGTGGCGACAACGCGGCCTCGAACATGCGGTCATCACCAATGGTAGGTCGCGTACATTGTCTCAAGGTAGAAAAGGAGCGCGTTTTCGCCAACATTTTCTTTGTTTGAATTATCAGGTTTTACGTGCCAAAACCACTTTCTGATTATGAGGCATGCCGTAATGGAGAACTCCGGAAATTTTGACCACCTGGGGTTCTATAGCGTGCACCTAAACCTATGTACACGGGTGTTTTCGCGTTTCGCCCCCATCGAAATGCGGTCGCCGTGGCCGGGATTCCACACCGCGACCTCTTGCTCAGCAGCCCAACACCATAGTCACTGAGCAACCACGGCGGGTATTCGCCAAGATACGATGCGCGATTCCGTTTCCCGGAGACACGCATCCTAGCTAATGAAGCAAACAACGACTTCTATGCAGAAAACGACGAAAGCGAGAAGCGTTCTCGAGGGACTTATAGTACGCTTTGAGCTTGCTCCTTTATATTTATTGAGGAGGAAAGCTGTTCCGCTTTGTCAGGAACGTTAGATTTAGTGCCTTCAGTTGAGTTTCATAGGAAAAAAAATGGCCAGGCTTAGCTTGGTTAAGCCAAGAATGCATTGCATATTGCGCGGTCAGGTGGTGGCTGCGGCTGCGCGCGACCGCGCGAGTTGGGGCCCAGCTTTTCCTCCGTGACGTCACGCGCCGGCGCAGCCCCCTAGCGGGAGGAGCGGGAGTCAGGTGGTGGCTGCGGCCGCGCGCGACCGTGCGAGTTGGGGCCCAGCTTTTCCTCGGGCTGTTGTGACGTCACGTCACGTGGTTGCGCTAAAGGTCAATGGTGGCTGCCCGGCCGCGCCCAAGGGCTGAACTGAGTGATTGCAAATGCAACGCATAAAAGTCAAGTTCGCGTCATGTTACGACAGCCAAACGAGGCCATCAACATTTTGCACGCATCACGCCTACGTCACGCCTCGGAGAAAATGATGGAATGTGCCGAATAGAGACCCAGCAGAGGCTCAATACCGGAAACCTTTGCAAGCGGAGTGAGTCAGGCCTTTCAGTGCTGTGCAGGCCCGAGTGAACTGCCATTTAATCTTAAGCTCTCTCTCTCTCAATTTATCTCTCTGCATCCAATTTTACACGGCCTGAAGATGTCGCGAAACACAAGATCTCAAGCGATTTATGATACGGCAACGACGACATGTCTCTGTCTGCTCTGGCTGAGAAGAAAGCGCCCGTCACTCCCGGACCGTACCGCTGGGGTTCCAAGCCTGGAACATTCTTAACCATGTTCGCCCTAGTCCATGTCCCTACAAGATATGACTCGGTCATTGTTTGAAGTGCTCAGGTAAGGCGATAGAGAGTGAAGTGGACGCAATTGGGGGTTGCACATTGAGGGTTCAATGCAAGCGCGAGAAAGACGGCGCGGGGGAATTGAGCGCGTCTTTTAAGCGCTTTCTGTTCGATGGGGAGTGGGATGATTACGTGGACTGGCTTTCCGCGAAGACGCCGATGGTGATTTGGTCGCACACCGAGCGCCTAGACAAGGACGTCAAGCTGGCCGTATGCACGGACGCTTTTTGAGAGCTGGTGAAGAAACCATAACGAGGCTGTTGCAAAAAAGGGGCATTGGACAATGCCGGTGAACTGGACGGAGAAGGAGAAAGCCGGTTTTCTGGTCAAGGGCGCGTTGTGTTTTCTCGTTGAACTCGAAGAATTCCCGTAGCGCTGCCTGCTTGGCTCGTTCGTGTGTCGAATTCTATGTTTAATAATGAGCGGCATGGGCGATCGGAAGGACTAACTGTTGTGGCGCTATGTAAGAGCTATATAAAAGTGCATTGTAGGTCGATTAGCAAACGCTTGCCTACAAGGAGGGCCCACTAGGCATACGTGGTGCGTCCAATTGTGGCTGAAAATAAAGCGTGTGGAAGAGTACAAAGAAATAAGAAGTTAAGAAAATCACATTTTTCTGGCTTTGTGCATTCGTGAAGCTGCCCGTCTGCTAGCCAACTGGATCGATGGCGGGCTCGTTTCTCATGTTGCGAATTCGTCAAGCATAAAGAGTCGCTCACTTGAACCCATTTCCCCGGGCATCTGCTACGTAGTTCAAACCTAAGCTAGTTGGTGCAAGCGTTTTTCGCAGTTACCGAGGGATGTAGCGCGCAAAAATATATTGTGCAGCAAAACTCCGGTGTTTGCGTCAAGCGTCGGGAAAATGACCTTACGCTGGAGAACGAGTGCTCTGAAACGTTCGCATGGTTGAGTTACGAACACTAACACAATTATGTTTCGAATAAAGCAGTCCGATACCGTTAAAAGGCAGATCCAATTTTGCAGTGTTGGAACCTTTAGGAAGTGTACTGAAGACTTCCTGAAAAGGTGTTAAAGATTTGCAATGTACTATCTCAATCATAAAAAGAATTCTTGGGTTTTACATGCCAAAACCACGACCACACCGTACTGGGGGACACCCGATAAGTTTTAATCACATGGGTTTCATGATAAATAAGCAACAGCGCACTGAAAACGAAGATGAAGGAAGACGTAGACACAACGCAAGCGTTGAATTTCAAATAGAAAATTCATTAAATGAACGAGTTAATATACGCGTCAACTTCGCATGTGCGTTTAGAGAGAGAGAGAGAAAAAACTTTATTGTGAGACCTGGCATGGCCTCCTCGGTCCAGGTAGCCACGGCTCGCTGCCGCCTCCCGAGTCCTGTTCACCAACCGCAGCTGGCTGTCAGAGTCTTGCGTCACCAGCAGAGCCTTCCACTGGTCTTCGAATTCTTCCTCTGAATCCGCTTCTTTCTGCATGTTATCGCCTGGTGGTGACGATGACGGAGGTGGTTCTCGATTATTCCTGCACCCCCGCACCATATGGCGCAAGGTGTGGGGCGTGTCCGCCGGGCAGAACTTGCAGTCTCACCCGTAGGTGCCCGGATACATGGCGTGCTGCAGTGTTCCATGCGGGTAGGTTCCAGCCTGGAGTCTTCTCCTGGTTACCCCTTGTTCCATATTCATCGTCTTATGCGCGGGCGGATAGCGACACCTCTGCTTCCTGTAGCGCGCCAAGATATCCGAGTACTCCTTGGATATCCGTTCATCATCCTGGTCTGCGTGTCGGAGATGGCTCGGCGCGCACGATCTCGAGCTGCAGCGTGCGCCGTCTGGTTCCCCGGAAAGACTCTTGTCCCGGCGTCCAGAGGATTTGTGCTGCTTCTATCTCGGCGTTGTTCAAGACCTGAAGTGCTGCATTTCCGATCATTCTGTTCATATGCCTACTGCATGCTTCTTGCGAGTTCGTCACCACGGTAACCAGGGTCTTCTTGCACGTTGCGATGGCCAGGGCTATGCCCACCTCTTCCGCTGTGCTCGCGTCCTTGGCGCGTGTGAATCTGGCTGTAAGTTGTTCGCCCGTCTCGTCGACCACGCTGATTGCAAATCGGTCGTTTTTTCTGTACGTAGCGGCATCCGTATACCTCGTTTTCTTTCTCTAGGTGCTTTCGAGTATGCGCTTGAGCGCCTGTATTCTCGCCTGTCTCTTTTCCTTGTCGTATTCGGGATGCATGTTTCTGGGAATGGTACTTATGTGTAGCTCGTCTCTGATCTCGTGTGGGATAAGCTGAGGCAGGTGCCTTCCATCCTCGATTTGGTAGCCCAGATCTTGGAGCACGGCTCTTCCCGTCTTTCTCAGCTTTAGTCTCTCTAGTTGGTTGACATTGTGCGCTTCCACGAGCTCTTCCCACGTGTTGCGGACACCCATATTGAGTATTTTCGCTGTGGACGTGGAGGGGGATAGGCCCAAGGCAATTTTGCAGGATTCTCTGGTGAGGGCGTTTATTTTGTCTCGTTGACTGTTCATGTCAACGTATGGGGTCCCGTACGTGACGATGCTCGTGAGCAGCGCTTGTATCGTTTTCGTGGAGTCTTCTTCCTTCAGTCCGTGACTTTTGCTCGTTACTCTTTCGATAAGGGGGGGGGGGATTTGTTGCACTGTTCTCTGAATTTTTTTCCAACTCGGCTCCACAGGCTGCGTCCTTTTGAATCAGGAGCCCGAAGATGCGGAACGTCATAACCTGCGGAATCATGATGCCTCCCATCTTTACTTCCGGGTCTGATATTTGCGGCGGTTGTCGGCCTCTTGTGCTCTTTCTTACCACCAAGAGCTCCGACTTTTCGAGTGCGCACGTCCGTCCACATGCTTTCATGTATTTTTCCGTAGTGTCAACCGCTTCTTGCAGAACGTCTTGTTGTTTACTTGTGGACCCTCCCGTAGTCCAGATGGTGAGGTTGTCAGCATATATTGCGTGACCAATACCTTCTATTTACTTCAGTTGCTTGGGTAGCGAGCTCATCGCCAGATTGAATCGTATCGGCGAAATGTCGGAGCCTTGTGGTATTCCCTTTCGCGGTATGTCAAATTTCTCAGAACGTAAGTTGCCTATTCCCACTGTGGCTGTCCGTTCTTTCAGAAAATCTTTGATGTAATTGTGTAATTTTTCGTCGCAGTTATATACGTTGAGGTGCTGCAGTATGGCTTCGTGTGACACGTTGTCGAAAGCCCCTTTCACGTCAAGTGCGAGGATGGCTTTTTTGCTGTGCGTGTCCAGTTTGTCGATGACTTTTTCCTTGATCTGCAACGACACGTCTTGCGTGGACAGGTGAGCTCTAAATTCGAACATAGTGTTTGGGACGTGTCCGTTGGCACTGAGATATTCTATCATGCGGTTCTGCACCATGTGCTCGTAGAGTTTTCCAGCACAGGACGTGAGGGATATAGGTCGAAGGTTCTGCACGCTGATGGGCTTGTTGGGTTTAGGTATCATGGTTACCTCGGCATGTTTCCATTCAGGTGGTACTTTAGCGTGTTCCCAGCACTCGTTGATGTATTTTAAGAGCGCGTCTACAGAGGGTCCGTCAAGGTTCCGGAGTGTTTTGTTCTTTATTCTGTCGTACTCCTGCGCCGTGTTGCGGGTGAGCTTGCTCAAGGTCCTCACGATCTCTGCTTCTGTGAAGGGCCGATCCAGTTCAATATTTGGGTTGCCTCGATACTCGTCGAAGTGCGAATCTACTGTTATGTTCAGCTCCGTACCGAGGAACTTCTCCTTCACTTCTTTGATAATGTCTTCCTCTTTCCCCGGGTGGTTGTGTATGAGTCTCTGCACTTCCTGTTTTGCGGCGTTCTTGTTCTCCTTCTTTGATAGGAGAGTCTTGCGTACCGCCCAAGTGCGCTTGCTGCTTAAGGTCCCTTGATGCTTGTTACATGTTTCGCGCCAGTTCTTTCTTTCAAGTTGTTCAGAGTACTCTTGCGTTTCCTTGATCAGCTTAGAGACTCGAATTTTGAGTTTCCGGTTGCACTTGTTACGCTGCCAGCGTTTCGCGAGACCCCTCCGCGCTTCCCACTGGTGGAGTAAGTCAATGTCGACCATGGGCGTGACTTGCGAAAGCTTGATTGTCCTCGTATGCTTCTCGGCTCTTTCCACGACTCCTCTGATCCATACTTCTTTGTCGTCTATCGTCGCATTAATGGCGTTCTCGTCTTTACGAAAGGCCTGCCAGTCCGTGATCTTGGCTTTTCCGATCTTCATCGTTGCTTTGTGGTGCGGAATGATCGTCTGCACTATGTAATGGTCGCTACCCAGATTCTCGTCCACGCAGTTCCACTCACACTGTTTGAATCCGTGTACGAATGTAAGGTCGGGGCGCGTTACACTTGCTCAGCTTCTTCACCTCTCTGATTAGCTTGTCTAGATCCTTTAGGTGGTCCTTTGGTGGGCTGTACACGTTTAACACAAAGATGCTTTGTTGCTGTTTTTTCTCGGGTATGATTTCGACGAGGATGTGTTCGTTGCGGTGTTGGATGTCGTGTCGTTGAGCGTTAATGACCTTCTTGGTGAGGATTGCTGTCCTCGTTTTACCGTGGGTGACGTGAGTGAGGTAACCACTGACCTTGAAGTCTTCAGCTTCGGTTTCTTGTAAGGCTATATTACCTGGGTCAAACTGCGTGCAGAATTGTACAAGGTTGCTTCTCTTACTTCGGAAAGAATGACAGCTCCATTGCCAAATTTTGAGCCGTGGGTGTTGCTTGTAGTCATCTTTCTCTTTAGTTAGCCTCGCCATCTTGTTCGCTTAGGGTCTGCATTATCTTGGCTTCTCTCGCAGGGAACTTAGGTTTCTTGCGAGCATTATCTTTCTTCTAGCATGTGGATGCGTTGACTGAAACTTTCTCCGGATTGTATCATTTTGGTCTGTAGAGCCTGAATGTGGTTCTCTATTTCGCTCTTGAGAGATTGGAACCCAGTCTGTATCATCTGTGTTACCATGGTTGCAAACCTGCGTTACTGTGGACAGTGTGGTTTCCATCATGACGGTCACGGTGGCGTTGATGCAGTCTTCAAGTGTGTTGAGGTCGTTCTGGGTTATCACCGCTTGGTTCGACAGTGTTGATGGCTCTGGTCGTGTTGGTGATGATGGTGGTGGTGGGGATGAAGGCCGCGGTAGTGGTGTCTGCGATTGCTGGGTCCGTTCTCTCCGTAGTTGTTCTATTTCTCGCATCATGTATTCCAGCTGTTTTTCTGTGCTGGCTTCCTCCTTTCGTGTCTTCTTTTGCTGTTCTAGCTGTCGCTTCAATTCACCGTTCTGTCTTCGGAGAACCGCTATCGTCTCTTTGTACCTCGAGTGTCTTGTGGTTTGAACGCCATTATATTCCCTCGACGTATGATTGTGCGCTGTGACGACGTTGGCCCAGCTTACCTCGCGCTGGGTGTTGTGTTCCACGCCCGTTGCCGTTGTCCGGTGGACGCTTTGTTTTCTTTCCCTCGATCTTGATCCTGACTTGGATCTGAATATTTTTGTCTCCCCGGTCTCATTCGGTGACTGTGGCGATGGTGACATAGTCATCATGTGTTCGTTGTCGTTGGTAGTTACTAAGCTGGTCTGGTACCAGAAGCTTCTCTGTCTCGGTCTTTACCGCTCCCTGACTCTCAACATTGGCGGGGTCGGTTTCAGCTGCCTTCGACAGTCTCTACTCGCCGTTTCATGGGGCATTCCGCAGAGCTTACACTACGGTTCGCATTGGTGGTTATTTGGATCAGCGTTGTGTTCTCCGCAGTTTCCACATAGTTCATCGTTTGGATTAAAGCAGACGTCGTGTCTGTGCCCTATCTCCCCGCAAGATCTACAGTACTGTTCTGACATTCTGTAGGATCTGCAGCCGGTGAGCGTACATCCCATTTCAACGTAGAATCGCACGTGCGGGCCCTCGAAGCAGATCACTGCCGACGTCGATCTTCCCAGCATTCTAGCGTCAGAATTTTGCACTTGTTGGTCGTAGCTAGTAGATCTACTAGCTGCTCGTCGGTCGTGCCTTCCTCTATTCCGTGAACAACGCCACGTACAGCGCCCGGAATTGGCTTGAGGTACGGTGTGACTTCGTATGTTGCGTGTCCTATTTCGATGCTTGTTATTTCTGCTAGTTTAAGTGCGCAATACTCTTTTTCGGTACTTGGCAGAATTAAGTTTCGTTGCCACTGTGTCTGTATGATTACCTTGGCGTAGAGCTCCTGGGGTGACTCCGCATGCTTGGGCTAATCCTCTTGCTATCACTCCGTCTTTACAGATGCTTTCACACCGGCTTTAGCTCTGTAAACAATCTTGTAATGGTTTTCTGGTAGCGGTGTGTTCGTTGGCCAACGAAGCCATGGCTTGCTTGCGTTGTTGTGGCCCCACGGCTTTTGAGGGGCTTGTTGCCGTTTTCCATCATTCGTGTTCTGCCCCGTGCTGTGCTCGTATGAGAACTCCTTCTGCGCCTTCGAAGTTGCGATGGATTCTTTTTTCTTCTGATGTCGCGCTAGTATCGTCACCCAAGGTCCGGTCTCGCATAGTGTTTTTCCGCTGTTGCTGTCGAACGTCGGCTCCGTGTCGTTCATCTCTGCTTCATTATTTGTTATTCCTGTTAATGCCCTGCCTTTCCTGAATTCTCCTCTCTCTCTCTCTCCCTGTTAATGAGTTCCTTCGGTCAACTTTGATAACGTTAGGTTGCGGCTACGTTTGAAGAGAGGAAAACATTAAAGAAAGCCGTTGTCTGGCGGCCCGGCGTGCACGTGGATGTCGAGGCACGAGGCGCGCGGCCTCAGGCAGCAGGGCTCGGTGATCGTGAGTAGGCTTAGCTGGGCGCGGCCGTCACCTTGCAAGTTTCAGGATTATACTTGCGTGATGAATAAACTCACGTCGGTGTGCGTTGTCAGTCTGAATGGCGTTTCTTGAGCTGAGTCGAATGCTGCGGACAGTCAAGCGTTGCCAGGGGGCGATCCGCAGGAATTGCAAGCTGAATCGGGAGCACATGTAGAGAAAGTCTGCTTGGTTTGCCCTCATCTTCTTCTCGCATGCGCCTGTCAGGCAGTGAATAATTCATGAGAAGCATTTGTGGTGCAATCAGCTTATACTGAAGGAAAAGAAGTTAACAAAAAGCAAAACCGCCTTGCTTCTCCACTATCAACGCTTTTTATTCGTTTTACTGCCCTGCATATCGCATATACTTAGGCGGTAAAGACAAGCAAAATGATGCATCTCAATACTAATTTACCAACTTTTAGTTACCGTTCCTCTGCCAAAGTATTCTTGTGTTTTAGAACCATCTGTGAAAAAATTATCTGCGATATGTATCTTTGTCTTGAATAGCGCGGAACCCTTGCAATATGTGTTCTTAGGGGGTGTCAAATTTCTTTAGATGTGCTAGTGTCTAATCACATAGCCGTGTGAAATTGTAGGATGGAGCCAATCTTCGGGGCCTTTCAGCAACCTGATTGATTGATTTATTGATGTTTGATGTTTAATGGCGCAAGGGCCAGGTATGGCCAAGGAGCTCCATGCTAGTGTTTGTGAGTTCGTAGTGGTGTGATGGGTTCTGTGAATTTAATGTGACGTGGCTGTAATGGGGCCTAAAAGAGTTGGCGTAAATTGCATAAAATCTACACGTAAAAAATTATGGGAATGATGAATGACGTGTACTATGAACACTAAGAATGACGCAATATATAGAATATGCAAGATGCTAAAATTGCCTAGACCACTACTGCCTCGCCAGAGCCATTGCAACACAAGGGCCTAGAGGCATGTGCTATACGAAACAATTATCATAGCGGCATCCTCTGAAGAGAGGTGGCGCTACGAACGTATGGGGCTAATAACACCTAACACAAGAACTTTGATGAAACCTAGGACTGCGTTGCTGTCAAAGAGCGGTTCTGCAACGAGTAATATTACCGGATGAAGGGGGACCTGCTGCCGGATTGCTAAGGGAAAATGTTTCTTTCCCTCAGATTTGGCTTCCCGACACCCCAGGAAGACGTGGAGGACGGTCAGACTTTCCACGCATCTACCGCCGGTTGGAGGCTCATTTCCAGTGAGTAAAAAGTTATGGTTGCCAAATGTGTCCTATTCTTAGACGACAGAATATGACATCTGTTCAGCGTGATTTTGATGCAGAAGGCCAGAAACGTAATTGTGGCTTTATTACGTGCAGCTTATCATTTGTGTCCACGTCCCATAAGCGTTGCTAGTAATTTCGCAGTTTCCTTCGTAACAAGGACTTCAGATCTGTGACAGAGACTGCAGCGGTAGGATTAACAGTATGCGATGCAATTCATGTGGCCATCTGGTCCCCTAGAACGTTACCTCGGGTCCCCTATGGCCAGGCACCCAGCATATAATCACATGCTGGTTAGATATATACGCTTTACACAAGTTCAATTATTACAGAATTTTTGTGCTTACAGAATGATATCAAAGATTTCACAACACTTAGGGAGTCCGCATATATAACTGATTTTCTTTAGTTTTGATTTCCTTTTATGCTTCACCGCCGACAGTAGAGCGTAGGCCTCAGCCATAAAGATACTGGTTTCCGGATGGAGTACATCGGACTCTGAGAAGGATGGACCGACGGCTGCGTAGGACACCCCATCGTGTGGCTTCAATGCGTCTGTGTAGAAATGCGTGCAGCAGTGCTTGTGCTGGAGTTCCAGGAAATGCATCTGGATTTCAATCTCTGGAGCGTGCTTTGTAACTTGCATGAAAGATATATCGCATTGTATCAGCTGCCACTCCCAAGGAGGTAGCAGCTTAGCTGGAGGCATTAAGCGATGTTTGAGGAGTGGGACATCCATTTAAGCGCTAAGCTCCCTCACACGCAGCGAAAAGGGCTGTCTTACAGAGGAACGATTACGAAAGGGCGTAGCATATGTCATATCGTTAACGATATTAAAACACGGACGTGTTGAGGATTAGAGCGAACTTTGAGAAAATGTGTTAGGCTGATGTATGTTTTCTGCAGATGGGGTGACCACTCATTTGATTCTGCATCCAAACTTTCAATGGGACGCCAGTTGCCAGTCGGATTCCTACATGGTACACAGTATCTAGCAGCTTTAGCGTGCTCGGGGCGGCAGAATGGTAGATCACGGCACCATAGTCCAATCGTGCTCGAATGAGGCTCTTGTTAAGATTCGTCAAACATTTCATGTCGCAGCCCCATGTTGTGTCGGATAAACTTTTCAGTAAATTCATTATTTTTAAGCATTTCACATTGACATACTTTATGTGGGAAATAAATGTTAGTTTAGAGTTAAGTATGATGCCTAAGAACTTGTGCTCTTTGTGCACAGGGATTTGTTGACCATATATTTCGATATTGGGATCTGCAATGAGCCCTTTCTTTCTTGTTAAAAGCACACAAGAACTTTTGTTCAGGTTCACATATATACGTTTTCGTCTGCCCATTTGGACACTTTGTTGAAGCCCTGTTGTAATTGTCTCCCACAAACTGCAAGGTTGCAGGATTTGAAAGCTACGTGTATGGAATCTACATAAACAGAATAAAAATGGCTTGCGCTAATGAAGCCCGAAGCGTACTCATCTTCCCGATTAAGAACATGCGGCTAAGCACACCTCCTTGGGGTACACCAGTTTCTTGTATAAAAGGTCGCGACCACACATTGCCGATTTTCACGCGGAAGGTACGTTTGACCAATAGCTTTCTAGAACGGTTAGCATATTTCCCCGAATGCCCATTCCCGACAAGTCTCGCAACATCCCGTATAGCCACGTTGTCTCATACGCCTTCTTTATATCGAGGAATATCGATAAGAACTGTTTATTTACAAATACAACGCGGATATTTCCTTCAATGCGTACGAGATGATCAGTTGTGGACTGCCCTTCTCTGAAGCCACACTGATAGGGATCAAGCATATTGTTCAGTTCAAGGAAATGTATTAGTCTACGAATAATGATTAATTTCAGATAGCTTACATAGACAACTTGCATGAGCTATCGGCGATAACTTGGCGCCAAAGAAGGGTCCTTACCCAGCTTCAAGACGGGAATAACAATAGCTTTCTTCCATGAGGATGGGAGGTATCCGGCAGCCCAGATAGAGTTGAAAAGTGCCAGAAGTGTCATTTGTGTGTCTTTGTTTAAGTTCTTAATCATGACATAGATGATTCTATCAGCTGCCGGTACAGACCTTCTACATGTGCTCAATGCAGCTTTGAGCTCGGCAATGTTAAAAGAACGGTTATATGGTTCATCCGGACGGCATTTACGATCAAGTCTCTTAAGTTCAGCTAAGTGTTTATATTTGAGGAATGATTTTGTGTAATTTGTGGAGCTTGATACATGTTCGAAGTGTTCGCCCAGTCCTCCAAGGTAGTCCTTTGGTCGTCCACTAAGGGCAGAGGGTGGATTTGTTGCCCCTTTATCTTTCTTACACCATTCCAAACTTTAGATTCTTGAGTGTAGGATGTGATGCCCGAGAGAAACCTCTCCCAGCTAGCTCTCCTTGCCAGATACTTTATATGCGGAATAAATGTTAGTTTAGAGTCAAGTATGATAGCTAAGAACTTGTGCTCTTTGTTCACAGGGATTTGCTAATCATACATTTCGATATCGGGATCTGCAACGAGGCCTCTCTTTCTTGTGAAAAGCACACAAGAACTTTTGTTCGGGTTCACTTTAAATGGGCAGACGAAAACGGATACAGATACTTTGTGCAAGCACTGTTGTACTTGCCTCACACATTGCAAGGTTGCAGGATTTGAAGCGTATTTGTATATCATCTACGTAAACAGAATAAAAAATGGCTGGCGGTGATGAAGCACGAAGGGTGTTCATTTTCACGATAAAGAGTGTGCAGCTAAGCACAGCTAGCTCTCCCAGCTAGCTCTCCTTGCCTGTCTCCCCGTGCGCCTCCCTTGTGACTTTGTCAGTTTAAATTCTATGAGGTTTTCTGCAGTCGGGGAGCGACGCTGCAAACCCCACGCTTTGTTTTGTTTCTTTCGTGCCAGTCTGCACTGTTCATTCCACCAGGGTACCCGTCTTTTACAAGAGAGACCTTGTGTTTGGGGAATGAACTTTTCAGCTGCGTCGATTATAAAACAAGTAAAATATGCTACTGCATTGTCTATGTTAAAATCAGTGATAAGATCTCGTGATAAGTAAGTTGCTTCCTTAAAATCATTCCATTGAGCGGAGGCTAGTTTCCACCGGGGTGTATGTAGGGGCATTCATGTTGAGGCATTGAATTTAACATTATAGGAAAGTGGTCACTTCCATAGGGATTATTTATTACATGCCATTCGAAGTCCGGGAAAATTGAAGCCGAACCAATAGACAGGTCTATTGATGAATATGAATTATTATGGATATTATAATAAGTGGGCTCCTTCTTGTTGAAGAGGCATGCACCGGAGTTCACAAGAAAATTTTCGATGAAACGGCCTCTCGCGTCACATCGCGAGTCTCCCCACATGGTGTGGTGGGCATTAAAATCGCCTGCGAGTATGTAAGGGTCCGGAAGCTGGTCAATTAGGTCATAAAAATAACTTTTTGCAGATGAAAATTAGGGGGTATGTATAAGCAGCGTACAGTGATCAATTTATTAAAAAGAATTGCGCGAATTGACACTGCCTCAAGGGGCGTCTGAAGGGCGACCTGGTGACAAGCTGCAGATTTGTCTACAACTATTGCAACACCGCCAGACGAGGTATTCGCCTCATTGCGGTCTTTACGGTAGATGGCATACTGACAAAGAAAGTTTGTTTGTGTGCATTTAAGATGTGTCTCCTGAACACACAGCACCTTTGGGTTATGTTTGTGTAAGAGTTCTTTAATGCCATCGAGGTTGTGGATAACACCTCTAACGTTCCAGTGTTCTTTGTGTAGCCATATTGTTCGTGTTTTTATGCTGTGTGTCAAGAGGAGTCAAATCAGAGGAATGACTTACGGAGCCTTTTCAGGCCCCGTGATTATGCTACGAGTTTGTCTTTTTTGGAGCAGTCGCGAGACTCGCGCCGCTCCCGAGGCGCTAGATGCGCCTTCTGGCTCGGGGTTGTCTCCATCGACGTTGGGAGCCGCTGGACTTCCGCTCACACGAGCGGGGTGTTTTCACCTTAGGCCTTGCCTCGAAAAGCAGGGCCTTGGAGGCCACCAACCCAGAGCTCGATGGGCCCTCCTTCGGGGACGGCGCAGCAGCGCTGCCTGCTGACGCCAGGGGGGCTGGTGGCAAGGCCGCAACCACGCTCGTTGTGGGCTGGGCCGGAGCCGGAATCTGCTGCGACGTTGCCCCCTTGCGCGCCGCACCAGCATACCCTTAGGTATGGAAAAAGGAAACACGTTTCCGCGCTTCTTGAAATGAGATGTTTTCTTTGATTTTCATTGTTATTATGTCTTTTTCTTTTTTCCACGTGGGGCAGGTTCGAGAGTATGCTGCGTGTCCACCGTCACAGTTGGGACAGTGGGGTGTGCCATTAGAGTTGTTGGATTCGTGTTCGTGTTCGCCACACTTTGCACCGGTCAGTCGGCCACGGCAGCTTTGCGAACCATGGCCATAACTCTGACACTTGAAGCATCTTCGGGGGTTTGGGATGTAAGGCCGGACTCGAAGTTTGGTATATCCTGTTTCCAAGGTTTCTGGTAGAACGCTGGACGCAAAGGTGAGGATGAGAGGTTTAGTTGGGGTATCTTGGTTGTGCCGCTTGATCTTTATTCTTTGCACCTGAATCACATTGTGTTCTTTCCAGCCCTCCAGGAGCTCTTCCTCGCTTAGGCTCAACAGATCTTCATCAGAGATGACTCCTTTAGACGTGTTCAGTGATCGGTGGGGGGTAAGAGTGATTTTCACATTACGGAACGCTAAGAGACTGGTGAGTTTGCCATGTTGTAGAGTGTCGCGGACCTCAAGAAGAAGGTCGCCACTGCTCAGTTTCGTCACTTTGTAGCCAGCACCTAGTGTTTCGGTAAGGCATTTAGCTACGATAAAAGGTGAGATAGTTCTGACTGTCTTGTGAGGATCTTGACTGTGTATAATATGGTAGCGGGGGAAAGTTTCTTTGCGCTGGCTGACTAGTTGAAAAGTTTCTTCGGTGCGCCCTCTTATTGAAAGAGGACGATCGGAAAGGGGGGGGGAATGACGTCTTAGCCATACAGAATTCATTTATTTCAGTAGCTACGCCAGCCGCCCACTACCGAAAGCCCTACAAGGGGACGCCACGAGTCCGGGAAGAAACGCAGACGCCAGCTGTACGTAGCCACTATAACCTAATATAACATACCCAAGGTTGGATACATACACCAGGTTAACCCTTGCCGCCTTGAAATTCGGAAGTGCGAAGAAGTGATAAGAAGACAGGTAAGAAGAGATAGCGAGAGGGAACGCAAAAGATTGAATAGAGGGACAGGAAAAGGCGACTGCCGATTTCCTCCAGGTGGGTCAGTCTGGAGGTGGCGTCTATGTGAAGCAGAGGACAAAGAGGTGTATTGCCTCCGCCGGGGGGCCTTAAAGGTCCAGACACCCAGCATCGGCTCAACCTTCAGGATCCCCCTTTCCCCAGACACGGCTAAGCCGCGCACGGCTTCACGCGGGAGGGTCCAACCCTCGTGTGTACGGGTACGTGGTGTCGCAACACACCAAACGCCTGCTTACGCAGACGCCCTGGTGGTGTAAGCGGGATTTCAATTGTCTTGCGGCTTATTCTCTTGCGATGTTGTAGCATGTCGGTTGTTGTGATGATGGAATATACAGTTGGAAATTATAAGTAATGCTTTGAGGTGTTGTAAGGAAGGGTCGTCGCAGCCGGCGTATTAAGTTTATGCGTGCGACATCCGTGCGTTCTCTTTATTTCCTCCTCCTCTTCCTCCTTGGACAGGCGATGTTCTGTAGAAACCGCTTGCCAATCGAAGGCTGTGGTTATGAATTGCATCAATTGGTTTAGTACGAGATTGACTAGCTGCACCATAAACTAGACTACCGTAGTCGAGAGTGCTAAGCACAAGTGACTGGTGTATAGGTAGTAGGCATGTTTGGTCGGATTCCCAGCATAGAAGAGCAGCTTCCATGCGAGGCAACGCCGTAAGTTATGCTGATTGCACTCCCCTTCTCTCTCGTCCAGTCTTTGCACGTGCACGAAGTAGTGGCGCAAGCAATGTCGGAGGCCGTTGAAATGCCTTAGGCTAATAATTAAGTAAAGTGCCATGTAAATCACTTCAAGCTACGTTGCAATGGGTAACATTTCTTAGTTGCCGCTTGCAGCTTCGCTATCAAACCACCTTCACAGCGGGAATGGGAAACTACATTTTTTATATATTTACGCCATTAATTCCTTTCCATTCTTTCACCGTTTGCACAGTTAAAACAAAGTGTGAACCTCTCTAGGTGAAATTTACTTGCTCATGTGATGTGCTCCAGCGGGCAGTAAGCATGCCAGTAAACCATGGTCACAAAAAGCGTGCCGTTTAGTGAGGAGGATATCATGCACGACAAGGGAAATGAAAGAAAGCCAGTGACTGCAGGGTGTGATAATCTTTGCTTTATAAAGCATCAAACAAATTGATTGCCATAAACCATAGTACACGCACATAGTCAATTGATTTTTTTTAGTTGCCAGGATTTTGACAACTGAGCAGATTTCATTTGTTTAACACTGCAAGGGAATAACGAAAGTTATTGACACTACGAAAACATATTACGCTCATAACTCATGGTATCGTAATCCCGGTCTCCCAAAAATCTGGAGAGAAAAGGTAACGGCAGCGGCATTCCGATTAACTGAACTCGAGATTCACGTACAGGGTATTTTTGATAATAAAACCGTTGAATTCGATAAGGTTCCAACTGACCCAACCACTATACGACCAGTCGCCGCCAGAACCATGAGCCGGTTTCTTCTTTTGGTCGTCAGTGTCCACGACTATCGGCACCCTGAAATCCTTGCGTTGGTCTCTGAGATGCGTGACAATGACAGTTACATTCTTAGGGAAAGGCCACTCGACGTAATCGTCCCATTCGCCGTCAGTCAGTCGGAAGTCAAAACGCACACTCACTTTCCCACTGGCGTCCCTAGCAAGATGGCAGTCCTGAGCGAACGTGTAACCGCCAAGCATTCCCTCCGCACGAATGTCGTGTGCCTCAGAGTTGTTCAGTGTGCTTAGCACGGTGTAGATGTTGTGGAACGCGATCATGGTGACGAATGCACCTGGACTCGAAGCGGCACGGAAGGGTCCAGGAGCGAAGTACGCTTGATCCATGCTGTCCTACTTAGGCTATCGAGAGGCTGAACCACTTCCAGTGCAGAGCAGAACGTGCAGTCCCGTTGGTGCAGTCGATGTAGTACGGTGCAGCGGGTGAGCGGTGGATACGGACTCTGCTACGAAGAAGGGCACTGGACACGGACGTGTTCGCCCCGAATACAATGGATGTCTCGCGGCGGTGATGCCCTAGGGCCGCGTTTAATAAGGGTTGGTCTTATCAGATGTCCTTGCGTTTCACACGCAACTCAGGCGGTGTGTGTGCCAAGAGGGGTGGCTCGAATTGAGTGACGTGGGAGGCAGAGCCAATCAGCAGCAAATCCCTCATAGCTGATTAGTAAGTGGGAAGAGAGTGGGAATACCTGAGAGGGTAAAAAAAGATAATGCTGCGCTGTCTCGCGGTGCATCGCACAAGAGGTGTGAGGTAATGAACCGGTTAGTTTTGTTCCTTCTCTTTACTTTCAGGAATACCCTAAATGTTACAGATGCGCCAGAACGTTTGATCCGGTATTAACAAAA
Organism: Dermacentor variabilis; assembly: GCF_050947875.1. Taxonomy (NCBI): domain Eukaryota; kingdom Metazoa; phylum Arthropoda; class Arachnida; order Ixodida; family Ixodidae; genus Dermacentor; species Dermacentor variabilis. Next base: position 107,766,921 of record NC_134576.1, read on the forward strand.
CCCGTAACCTTGCGACCCTCGTTTCTGCAACTGGAAGCGCTCAAAAATGTTGTACGGCTGTTTCGCGGTTTTTCCGAAAATAGGAAGAAAAGAAAAAGTCAGCAGCTTACTTACAATTTTGATTAAATGTGGCGAACGTTAGGGGAGAGAGGCAGGGAAATTTTTAAGAGTGTTTGTCTCAATTATAGGTTGCAAACGTTGCTATATCCTCATTTTTAGTTCTCGTTTGGAGGCGTGATATCAAATGTGTAGAAACTTTCCCGTCTCCTTAGGAGAACTGATTGGCAGGAACTTATTATTGAGAGCAAGAAGGGGCCGCTTTAGAATTGACGTGTTCCGAAAGTTTCAGGTGTGCAAGTCGATTATGTGCTTTGATAATAACTGCAGAATCCCCATCTCCTGTTAATTTTTATTTACTATACGAGGAATGCTGCTTGTATCCTCGGTGAACCATGCAAGGCGTGTTCTTTACATTTTGTGGAAGCAGCAACCATGCCTTCAGGGAGTGAAAATAAATGTTTAATATTTTACAGCCTTTATAGAAAGTAACTTAATCTGCCGTTCCAGAGTATCATACAGAAATCTTTACCAGAGTGCTAAATAATAACTGCACGTAACATAGTCTTGCCGTTGGAATCAATTTAGAAATAGTACTTTTAATACATGGAGAAGTTTTAACGTTCTCGCAATATATTGAAGTATTAGAAACAAGTACTGCCCCAGCGCTTCTCACCTATCTTTATGCCTCATTCCTGATATACATCTTGGGCAAAATTTGAAATTGTTCAAAATAAACCTTGAAAATAATTGGTCTTCTTTCGAAAATTTTGAAAATACTGAGAAACATCCCAACTTTCCTCATCATACAGAAGCAAACATAACAGAAGAGGATGCATGCAAAGACACGTTTATAAAAGGTCTGGCATGATGCAGACATTCTGTAACAGATAACCGCTTTTTTGGCTCAACAATTATTGGTAGCTTTTGAAATTTCGATCTAGTTACCACGAATCCTGTACACTATTATTTTGTTGGGCTGGAGAGGCTGGTGTTTTCCCTGCATTCTTTCGGAACTTCAGTTTTTAGACTGCATACGCAGTGCGTTTTCCAGGTGGTTACTGGTATGACCCGCAAATTTAAACGCCACGACAAACATGTGGTCGCCTTTAAGGGTACGGAATGCTTGGAAAGGAGCAGTCATAAGTATAATAATAATAATATTTGGGGTTTTACGTGCCAAAACCACTTTCTGATTATGAGGCACGCCGTAGTGGAGGACTCCGGAAATTTTGACCACCTGGGGTTCTTTAACGTGCGCCTAAATCTAAGCACACGGGTGTTTTCGCATTTCGCCCCCATCGAAATGCGGCCGCCGTGGCCGGGATTCGATCCCGCGACCTCGTGCTCAGCAGCCCAACACCGTAGCCACTGAGCAACCACAGCGGGTAGTCATAAGTATGTAGATTCTTGTTTGCGAAGCACTTGTCTCCGGTTAACGACGGTAAAATAATCTCTCGAAAATGCTTTTTGTACATTGTATGAAAAAGGAAACGTTGGTACGTATTTCAACAAACGAAGATCAAAAATTTTTTCTCGAAATTTCTTGTTGTAACTTCAGCGCTCAACCTTAACACAGACATGATCTTACTTCTTTCTCGTATTATGGCCATTTTGGCACCGGGTTACATTCCTTGAGTGAGTCGTTGATTCATTCAGAACGAAGTGCGACCGTTCAATCAAAAACAGGTAAGTAGAGGTCCACACTGATGCTGTCAAAATCCACGGGGTCTTGACAAGCCATTGCGGCCGCGTTAGTATCCATATATTTCCTTTTGTCTTTTGGCCTTAGCCAAGCCTTCTCCTCACGGTAAAATGAGTCTTATTTTATTCCTTTGTGAAACGTAATGTACGAGTACTGCTTATCTTCACGTGTGAAGGCGAAACTTCTCTTAGCGAAACAAGCCGGGTTTTCGTGACCATGCGTGCTGCGTGGCTGTTCTCTGGACGAATAGGCCGACCAATCGTAGCGCAGGACGCGCGTGACGTCACCGCCACTTAGTTTCTTCAAACATCAACAAATGGCAACAGACGAGGGCTCTATGGCAACCAAAGGTCAGTGGGACGCCTCGCATTGGGCGCTCACGGCAAGATTACACACGAAGCTGTGCAACGGGATATGGGCTTAACAAGTTTTGAAGTGAGGGAATCTCACAGTAAAATTGAGTATGAAGAACAAATGAGGACTACGGAAGAAAGTAAATGGGCTGGGCGAGTGTTGAGGTATTAGGACAGGAAACACATTGATTCGCAGTGGAGGAAAAAACTATTTATACTTTTTGTGCGCAAACAAACAGGGACGAAGAATAGGTCCTTGTGTTGCCCCTATTCTTCGTCCCTGTTTGTTTGCGCACAAAAAGTATAAATATGAATATGTTCCAACTAGGCCGACTCTCAGCTAGGAAAAAACTAGGAAGCTTACCCGCAAGTATGCAGCCTGTAGGGCGAGCAACACAGCAACAAAGAACGTCAATCTGCAGTCAGAGAGGCTGAAAAAATATCACAGGTTGCCGCAAAAGAAAAGGAAGCTACGATGGGTAACTACTTAAGACGAAAACACGAAATCAGGAAAGAAAAAGTTTATCATAACTCAAAGCGAAGCGCATTACTTTTCGAAGCCAGATCAGGAAGCTTAAGAACACGCAGTTACAAAGCGAGATATAAGAAGGAAGAATGTGTTTGCTGCGGCAAAGCTAGGAAAACGATGGAGCATGAGGTAATGTGAGATATCTTCACATTAGAATGTGAAGATATCTGCCCAGCTGTTGATTTGGGCACCACTGGCCTCCTTGAAGCCCTTGGGTTTAGCTAGATCAAGAGGAACAGAAACATCCGCAATAGAGATTTGTAAGAGGCGATTGGAAGATTGGTGGTAGGAAAGGAGGGAAACGACAAAAAACGGAGACATACAAGAACAAAGTTCCCAATAGGGGGCCAGAAAATTTAGTTAGGGCAATTCATCCTGGGTGTTTTCCCTGTTCCTTCTTGTTTTATTTTTGTTTTTAAACCTAGGTAGGACATCAGTCGGTATACTAGCAAGAGCTCGGTGGCGCAACAAACCACCCCGTTCCAAAGGACCCGCTCATAAGAACCAACCAACGAACCAACCCGACCGACCGACCGACCAACCAACCAACCCGGCCAACCAACCCGACCGACCGACCAACCAACCTTGGCAGCGGTGGCCATGTGTGGAAAAGAAAAGAAAAAAAACTGGATAAACAAACTCAAATTTTAACTAACGATCCACCCACGCAAAGCTACACTACATGTACATTCCAACAGGTTAGATTTGTTTTTTTTTTCTTTCACTGTTTCCTTGTGTTTAGTTTTCCGTAGGCGTTTCCTTTGCAGCAATTGCTACGAATGGGTGGATGTTTCATTTTCCCTCAATTAATTACTTCTCTCCACTTTGGTGGTTTCCGCAGAACAATTACGTTAAACTCATTGATTAGTACCCTATAATATCTTCACAATCGCTCGGCTCGTTTTATTTTGGCTAAATACTCTCGTACATGTAGTGCCACACTTATGAAAAGAACCCCAGGCCTTCCACATCTTTCCATGCTGCGTCATCTTTCTCGGCTGTCCACTTTCCGCAACATATATTACCCAAGCGAATCACTCAAACCCCCAAGTCTGTTCACTGCTCCAAATTACGTATCATCTCGCACTGATCATCGATTCAAAGTAGGCATGCCAAGTCGCAGAACGAACCAATATCTTTCTTCTTTCCTGCCTCAGCCCAGCTTAGACTGGAACTACTTGCCCACCTGCATCGTCTGCATTCCTAAAACTTAAGCTTTCAAATCTGCGCTTCATCATCACCTAAGTTAAAAGTCGCGTTTTCTTATTGATTTGTATTAATATTTACCTCTGATATCTGCAACGCTTCAACGGCCCTGATAGTAACGAAATAAACAAATAAGTTATTACTTTTTTTTATTAGTCATCAGGTGTAATGTACCAGCTGCAGAACAGAAGTAAACCCGCGGCTAACGCTGTTACTGGCGCTCTTTGGCCGTTGTAGCTCTTGCGCCATGAAACACTATTAATGATCAACCCAATGTTGATAGCCTTCTCTTTTGCTATAAACTAAGCTTAGAACCAATTTCGAGAAATTGCACCGAACAGGTGTCAAGAAATACATTGCTGTTGCAGCTGACAATTTAGGATTACACATTTGTTCAATACAATATGAATAAATTTGAACAGCAACGCACCGGACATTTTAACTACTTTCGTGGCATTTTAGCAGCGCTGACTCAGTCCACAACTCAATACCCGCCAGGCGCTCCCTATATAATTCGAAGCCGCAAAAGCAGGCGTTAAACACGACTAAACCCGGTTAAACAGCGGCGCAAAGCATCCCATTTTCTCAATCACGTGATTGAGAATAACAATGACGACGTTTACTGGCATCCACCTTGAAACGGAACGGCGACAAATGGTCACCAATGCTGCTTGGTTTAGTCAGGTTTTACTACGTTCATCGCGAACTAGTGTTTTGCTCTCTGTGGTTTCGATCTAAATCTCCGTATTTCAAACCTGTCTCATTATACCGTACCATTACGCACGCTAGGAATGACTTCGGTTCTATCAATCTCTACCTCCTTTTGTATAACGAACGCTAAATGTTTCTTATATCGACGACTATAACCAGTTTGTCCTTCCATCTTCACTGTGTTTCAACGCTTCTGGAAGGTGGACATGCCCTAGGGATCTCCTTGGTGAATATATTAGCGTTCTATTGCAATGTGCCCAATCGTTAGCTTTTTTTTACAGGCCGAGCACTAACTGGAAACTAAAGTTAATACTCAGAAAACCATGCGTTTTTATCTGTGTACCCAAACACCATACACCCATTGCGAAAGCGCTCTCCAATCTTCCCCGCCCCCCAACAAAATAAGAAGACGAGTGTAAGATAGTTGTGAAATTCAATCGCGACACTGCTATGAGCATAAAAACACAAAGAGCCAAAAGCAAACTCTGAATCAGGCGCCTACCGTCAGCGCTGTTAGCATCGAAAAACGCTCTGTCAAGATATCATATTTCAGTGGTGTGAAGGTTAAGCCTTCACACCACTGAAACGCGTGGAACTGTTTTTCTGAATGTGAAAAGCCTCTGCAAGCTGCCTAGTTGTGCTGTCTCGGTGCTGAAAGAGGACAGTTGTCCTCTTTCGGGCAATTATATCGGACAAAATAATTTTGGACGTGGGTTGACTTGAAATCTGGGGGTGGGTCACTTTAAATTTGGTGGTGGGACTAATTCAAATTCAGGGGTACGTCATCTGAAATTTGGAGATGGGCCCACTTGAAGTATGGAAATGGGTCAACTTGATATTTGGGGGTGGGCCAGCCTAAATTTGGGGGTGGGCAAACTTGAAATTGGGAAGTGCCCCAAATAACATTTAGGGGTGGGCGAACTTGAAATTCAGGAATCGCACCACCTCTAATTTTGGGGCATGCTTACGCGTACTTAGACAACACCAGTGGAGTTTCTGCATCTTTCTGGAGTTTCTATATTTTTTTGGAGCGTTTCCTCAAGTCAAGTCTCGCGAACCACTCCTCTTGCGCACTGTAAAGCACGTCGAAACCGAAATCACGGCTTATACACGGGCCTTGTAGAACGAGGCAGTATTATTATTGGAGGAAAAAAGAAGAAATAACATTCTGGTTTCTGTTGCGGCTTTTTTGGATCGTTAATTCCTTCGGGATAACAACACGACCCAATAATACACCAAGATGTACACAGGAAAGATCACATAAAGAGGCTGTTTACGAAGCACGTATTGGAAGCGTAGACGTATTTTTTTTTTGTTCTTTCGAGATATATACAAGCGGCATAAAAGGCGGAAATATGAATTCGTAAAAGATTATTTCTGTTTCGTGCGCCATTTTTCTTGTTTGCCGTGGTGTGCTAACAGTGTAAGTGCTTCTGAATTTCAGGCTCTTCGCATAGTAAGCGGCTATATTTTACAGAGGGAGCAGAATTTTTTAGAATGTGGCGCACTTCCTACTAATTGCCTATTTTCTGACGCCATTTTCTGGTTGTACGCAAAGATATATAAAATTCTCTGACACACAAACCATCTTTCATCCGGACGTGCACATCATATAGGATTATCGTTACACAAAATACAAGGCAAAGCGAAGGCTGTTTCTTCTCTAGAACGCGGGGACCTAAAGCCAGCCTAAAGCCTAGCTTCAGAACGGGGTCATTGAGTGCGCTTTCTCATTACGCTGATTTCACAGCCTTGCGAAACGGGACCAGTCTGATAAAAACAAGGAACTTTAGGCAAGTAACCTGGCATGCTATCGAGGTAATCTGCCATTTTATTTATGTCTTGGGCGCCATCTTATTGTTTGCAGTGGTGCAGTGATTGGTTGCAGTGCGCTAACAGTGTAAGTGCTTCTGAATTCCAGGCTCCTCGCATGGTAAGCGACTATATTTTAAAGAGTGAGTGGCGTTCTTGAGAATCATGTTCAGGTAATTCGCAATATTATGACGCCACTTTCTGTTGCACGCAAACATATGTAAAATCATCGGCACACAAAGCATCCTTCATGCGAACGTGCATATCAGATTGGATTATGTCTACACAAAACAACGCAAAGCGGTGGCTTCTTTTTCTCTAGGACGCGCTTATCTAAAGCTGGCCTAAAACAATTCTTCAGAATGGTCTCGTTGAGTTGACTGTCTCGTTACGCTTATTTCATAGACTTAAAATTAGAATATGGGGTTTTACGTGCCAAAACCACTTTCTGATTATGAGGCACGCCGTAGTGGAGGACTCCGGAAAGTTCGACCACCTGAAGTTCTTTAATGTGCACCTAAATATAAATACACGTGTGTTTTCTCCCCCATCGAAATGCGGTCGCCGTGGCCAGGATTTGATCCTGCGACGTCGTGCTCAGCAGCCTAACACCATAGCCCCTGAGCAACCACAGCGGCTGATTTCACAGCCTCGCGAAAGCGGAACCAGTCTGATAAAACAAGGAACTTAAGGCAAGTAACCTGGCATGTTATCGAGATTATTTGCCACTTAGCGATTGGCAAATAAAGGATGTGAAATGAATACTGACTCAAACGGCAGCAGTGTGCATGGCATTACTCATACACTAGCAATAGGTTCCCGAATTCAGGACATTGTTTTCCCTCGTCGTCGGAACAAACTTCACATTATCCCCGATAACGTCGTCCGTTATCGGGAAATAGATAGGAACGCGCGGAGGCAACGTTGGTTTCTATGTTCGAGCTACGTCGACTCTGATTAGCAAAATGGTTCGAGTTCCTCGTATTGTCCAATAGTTATCGATTTCAAGTATGGCTCTAATCTCCAGACGCCTGGAGACTGCACGGCCGCCATTATCCGCCAAATTGGCTCTCTGATTGGCTGTCGAGAGCTCAGGTGTCTTCAAATTTGTGCTGGAAAAAGGAAGTTTTGTAAAAGGCAATTTTGCGTTCTCATCAGGATGACGAAACCTGACCTGGAGCGGCAAATTTTATCGATGAACAGATTTTTCTGGTCCTTGGCACCTCTGTTTGCGACGTTACTGCTTCAAAACGAAAGTGAGCGACAACACGCAGAGTCCTGTGCAACGCATCTGTAATTTCCCGAATATGTGGTTGCGATCCAAGAGAGCCGCCATTTCAGCTTGCTGACTGGCTGAAGGAATATGCCGGGGGGAGCATCACAGGAAGGGTCATTTCTTAAACGTCAATTTGACGTTGCGTAACATTGCAGAAATATCATTGCATGAAAAATCCTTGCATTGGGCACCATTGCAGAAATATCGGGCCATACTTTCTTGTGCGACGAGCTGCGCGAATTATGCTATGTGGAGTCATATGCAATGGCGTCCGAGATGGATGCGTATCGCCACATTTTCCACGTCGTTTTGGGCGATAAATATATTTTGTTCATAATGCGTGCGCATAATATTTGCCTCACTCTCGGGTGGCGTTGGCATTTCTGTTCTGGGGCATCATTAAAAAAAAACACGTTTATTTAAAATAATATTGGCTGAACATTGCAAACTTTCTGTGACGTTTCCCAGTTTTCACTCGTGTGGTAGTATTGTCATCAAGATTACTGACATTTGGCATCATCAGTATTGTGACCACGGCGGCTTCTTAATTTATGAAATGAATTTTGCGCAAGGCGGTGCCTTGAAGTTTCTGCTTGCGGTGCGGGTAATGAATGAATGAATGTTTGGTTTTTATTGGCGCAAGGGCCAGGTACGGCCAAAGAGCGCCAAGCCAGTGTTGATGAATTCGCAATGTAGTTATGAGTTCAATGAGGTTGATGTGACGTGGCTGTAAAGGGGCCTTAAAAATAGTCGCTCTAGAGTGCGTAAAATCTATCTGTTATAAGATTATGTCGATGATACTGACATGTTCTATCAGCAATAAAATCCATCGTGAGAGAATGATGCATTATAAGATATATGTGAGATGGCAAAATTACCTGGAGCACTACTGCCTCGCCAGAGCCTTGAAACACAAAGGCCTGGACGCATGTGCTATACAGTATGACTGTCACAGCGGCATCCTCTCAAGAGAGGAAGCGCTACGAATGTATGGGACTAATAACGTGTAGGACAACATCGCTGAGGAAACCCAGGACAGTCTTTGCGTTAAAAAGCGGTTCTGCATCGAGAAACATTACAAAATGAAGATGAATGTGTTGGCGGTATGCTAAGGAAAAATGTCTCCTTCTCTCAGATTCGGCTTTCCGACACTCCAGGAGGACGTGGAGCACTGTCAGCCTCTCCCCGCATCTGCCTCAGGTTGGAGGGTCATTTCCGGTGAGTAAAAAGTTATGGGTGCCAAATGTGTGTCCTATTCTAAGACGACCGAATAGGACATCTGTCAGGCGTGATTTTATTGCAGAAGGCCAGAACCCTCATTGTGGCTTTATTACGTGCAGCTTATTATTTGTTTCCCTGTCTCACAAGCGTTGCCAGTAGTTTTGCAGTTTCCTGCGCAAGAAGGGCCTCAGATCTGTAACAGGGACTGCTGCGGTAGGATGAACAGAATACGATGCAATTGATGTGGCCATCTGGTGTGCCAGTACGTTACCTTCGATGCCCCTATGATCCGGCACGCAGCATACTGACACGTGTACTTATCTTTATCGCGCAACCACGTTTCGCCGCCTAACAAATGTAATCGCACAGCGTGGGACGCGCCTGCATGTATCCGAAGTTCCTGGAAAGTTATCGATGCTTCTATCCGCTGTCTGCTGTCGCCGAACATTATGTTATCTGATTTCATCTCCTGACGCGAATGGTGTAGAACTTTGTGGAAGGCACGCGGGTCCGAACGATTAGTCTGGAACATTCGACGACTGCTCTATAAAAGCCGTCGCGCTTGACCCGCTGATCAGATTTTCGACCATCGCCGACCGTGTTCGCCGCTATCGGTGTGCTATAATTGTAGCCTGCTTTTGTGGGCACAGGTTAGCCCAATAAACAGTACTGCGTATTGCTACTGTGTTCTTCAACGTCACCACCACGTGGCAATATGATGACATGCTGGTTACATATATACGCTTTACATAGGACGGAATATAGTTCATTGATTACTGGATTTTTGTGCTTACAAAATGACATCAAAGCCTTCACAGCGCTTAGGGAGTCCGTATATATAACAAATTTTTTTAGTTTTGTTTTCCTTATATGTTTTACAGCCGACAGTAGTGCGTAGGCCTCAGCCGTAAAGATGCTTGTTTCCGGATGCAGTACATCGGATTCCGAGAAGGATGGGCCGACGGTTGCATATGACACCCCCTCGCGTGACTTCGATGCGTCTGTGTAGAACTCCATGCAGGAGTGTTTGTATTGGAGTTCCCGGAACGCATTTGGATTTCAATCTCTGGAGCGTGTTTTGTAACTTGCATGAAAGATATATCGCATTGTATCATCTGCTACTCCCAAGGAGGTAGCAGCTTAGCTGGAGGCATTAGGCGATGTTTGAGGATTGGGCATCCATTTCAACACTGCGCTCCCTCACACGAAGTGAGAAGGGCTGCCTTACAGAGGAACGATTACGAAAGAGTGTATCATATGTCATATCGTTAAGGGTATTAAAACACGGATGTTCAGGATTAGAGTGGACTTTCAGGAAATATGTTTGGCTGATGTATGTTCTCTGGAGATGGAGTGACCACTCATTTGATTCGACATACAAACTTTCAATGGGACTTGTTCTGAAAGCGCCAGTGGCCAATCGAATTGCAGAATGATAAATTACGGCACCGTAGTCCAATCGTGATCGAATGAGGCTTTTGTGAAGATTCATCAAACATTTTCCGTCGCTGCCCCATGTTGTATGGGATAAAATTTTCAGTAAGTTCATTGTTTTTAAGCATTTCACCTTGAGATACTTTATGTGCGGAATAAATGTTAGTTTAGAGTCAAGTATGATACTTAAGAACTTGTGCTCTTTGTTCACAGGGATTTGCTAGCCATACATTTCGATATCGCGATCTGCAACGAGGCCTCTCTTTCTTGTGAAAAGCACACCAGAACTTTTGTTCGGGCTCACTTTAAATGGGCAGACGAAAACGGATTTAGATACTTTGTTCAAGCACTGTTGTACTTGCCTCTCACACACTGCAAGGTTGCAGGATTTGAAGCCTATTTGTATATCATCTACGTAAACAGAATAAAAAATGGCTGGCGGTAATGAAGCACGAAGGGGGTTCATTTTCACGATAAAGAGTGTGCAGCTAAGCACACCTCCTTGAGGTACACCATTTTTTTGTATAAAAGGTCGCGACAATACATTGCCGATTTTCACGCGGAAGGTACGCTTGGACAGATAGCTTTCTATTATGTTTAGCATATTTCCACGGATGCCCATCCCCGACAAGTCTCGCAAGATCCCGTATCGCCACGTCCTGTCGTACGCCTTCTCCATATCGAGGAATATCGATAAGAAGAACTGTTTATGTACAAATGCATCGCGGATATTTGATTCAATGCGTACAAGATGATCAGTTGTGGACCGCCCTTCTCTGAAGCCACACTGATAGGGATCAAGCAAATTGTTCAGTTCAAGGAAATGTATTAGTCTACGATTAATCATTTTTTCATATAGCTTACAAAGACAACTTGTACGAGCTATCGGGCGATAAATTGCCGCCAAGGAAGGGTCTTTACCCAGCTTCAAGACGGGAATAACAATAGCTTTCGTCCATGAGGATGGGAGGTATCCGGCAGCCCAGATAGAGTTGAAAAGTGCCAGAAGTGTCATTTGTGTGTCTTCGTGTAAGTTCTTAATCATGTCATAGATGATTCTATCAGCTCCCGGTGCAGAGCTTCTACATGTGCTCAATGGAGCTTTAAGCTCGGCAATGTTAAAAGGACGGTTATATGGTTCATTCGGACGGCATTTAGGATCAAGTGTCTTAAGTTCAGCTAAGTGTTTATATTTGAGGAATGATTTTGTGTAATGTGTGGAGCTTGATACATGTTCGAAGTGTTCGCCCAGACCTCCAAGCTAGTCCTTTGGTCGTCCACTAAGGGCAGAGGGTGGATTTGTTGCCCCTTTATCTTTTTTACACCATTCCAAACTTTAGATTCTTGAGTGTAGGATGTGATGCCCGAGAGAAACCTCTCCCAGCTAGCTCTCCCTGCCTGTCTCCGCGTGCGCCTCCCTTGTGACTTTGTCAGTCTAAATTCTATGAGGTTTTCTGCAGTCGGGGAGCGACGCAGCAAACCCCACGCTTTGTTTTGTTTCTTTCGTGCCAGTCTGCACTGTTCATTCCACCAGGGTACCCGTCTTTTAAAAGAGAGACCTTGTGTTTGGGGAATGAACTTTTCAGCTGCGTCGATTATAAAACAAGTAAAATATGCTACTGCATTGTCTATGTTAAAATCAGTGATAAGATCACGTGATAAGTAAGTTGCTTCCTTAAAATCATTCCATTGAGCGGAGGCTAGTTTCCACTGGGGTGTGTGTAGGGGCATTCAGGTTGAGGCATTGAATTTAACATTACAGGAAAGTGGTCACTTCCATAGGGATTATTTATTACATGCCATTCCAAGTCCGGGAAAATTGAAGCCGAACCAATAGACAGGTCTATTGATGAATATGAATTATTATGGATATTATGATAAGTTGGCTCCTTCTTGTTCAAGAGGCATGCACCGGAGTTCACAAGAAAATTTTCGATGAAACGGCCTCTCGCGTCACATCGCGAGTCTCCCCACATGGTGTGGTGGGCATTAAAATCGCCTGCGAGTATGTAAGGGTCCGGAAGCGGGTCAATTAGGTCATAAAAATCACTTTCTTCCAGATGAAAATTAGGGGGTATGTATAAGCAACGTACAGTGATCAATTTATAAAAAGAATTGCCCGAATTGACACTGCCTCAAGGGGCGTCTGAAGGGCGACCTGGTGACAAGCTACGGATTTGTCTACAACTATTGCAACACCGCCAGACGAGGTATTCGCCTCGTTGCGGTCTTTACGGTAGATGGCGTACTGACAAAGAAAGTTTGTTTGTGTGAATTTAAAATGTGTCTCCTGAACACACAGCACTTTTGGGTTATGTTTGTGTCATCATCATCATCATCATCAGCCTGGTTACGCTCACTGCAGGGCAAAGGCCTCTCCCATACTTCTCCAACAACCCCGGTCATGTACTAATTGTGGCCATGCCGTCCCTGCAAACTTCTTAATCTCATCCGCCCACCTAACTTTCTGCCGCCCCCTGCTACGCTTCCCTTCCCTTGGGATCCAGTCCGTAACCCTTAATGACCATCGGTTATCTTCCCTCCTCATTACATGTCCTGCCCATGCCCATTTCTTTTTCTTGATTTCAACTAAGATGTCATTAACTCGCGTTTGTTCCCTCACCCAATCTGCTCTTTTCTTATCCCTTAACGTTACACCTATCATTCTTCTTTCCATAGCTCGTTGTGTCGTCCTCAATTTGAGTAGAACCCTTTTCGTAAGCCTCCAGGTTTCTGCCCCGTAGGTGAGTACTGGTAAGACACAGCTATTATATACTTTTCTCTTGAGGGATAACGGCAACCTGCTGTTCATGATTTGGGAATGCCTGCCAAACGCACTCCAGCCCATTCTTATTCTTCTGATTATTTCCGTCTGATGATCCGGATCCGCCGTCACTACCTGCCCTAAGTAGATGTATTCCCTCATGACTTCCAGTGCCTCGCTGCCTATTGTAAATTGCTGTTCTCTCCCGAGACTGTTAAGCATTACTTTAGTTTTCTGCATATTAATTTTTAGACCCACTCTTCTGCTTTGCCTCTCCAGGTCAGTGAGCCTGCATTGCGATTGGTCCCCTGAGTTACTAAGCAAGGCAATATCATCAGCGAATCGCAAGTTACTAAGGTATTCTCCATTAACTTTTATCCCCAATTCTTCCCAATCCAGGTCTCTGAATACCTCCTGTAAACACGCTGTGAATAGCATAGGAGATATCGTATCTCCCTGCCTGACGCCTTTCTTTATTGAGATTTTGTTTCTTGCTTTATGGAGGACTACGGTGGCTGTGGAGCCGCTATAGATATCTTCCAGTATTTTTACATATGGCTCATCTACACCCTGATTCCGTAATGCCTCCATGACTGCTGAGGTTTAACTGAGGTTTTAACTTCGAAAGTTCTGCAAGTTCTATTCTAGCTGTAGGGTTAGATGCTTTCATACATTGGCGTTTCTTGATCAGATCTTTCGTCTCCTGCGATAGTTTGCTGGTATCCTGCCTAACGGAGTTACCACCGACTTCCATTGCACACTCCTTAATGATGCCCAAAAGATTGTCGTTTATTGCTTCAACACTAAGGTCCTCTCCCTGAGTTAAAGCTGAATACCTGCTCTGTAGCTTGATCTGGAATTCCTCTATTTTCCCTCTTACCGCTAACTCATTGATCGGCTTCTTATGTACCAGTTTCTTCCCTTCCCTCCTCAGGTCTAGGCTAATTCGAGTTCTTACCATCCTGTGGTCACTGCAGCGCACCTTGCCGAGCACGTCCACATCTTGTATGATGCCAGGGTTAGCGCAGAGAATGAGGTCTATTTCATTTCTAGTCTCGCCGTTCGGGCTCCTCCACGTCCACTTTCGGCTATCCCGCTTGCGGAAGAAGGTATTCATTATCCTCATATTATTCTGTTCCGCAAACTCTACTAATAACTCTCCCCTGCTATTCTTAGTGCCTATGCCATATTCCCCCACTGCCTTGTCTCCAGCCTGCTTCTTGCCTACCTTGGCATTAAAGTCGCCCATTAGTATAGTGTATTTAGTGTTCACTCTCCCCACCGCCGATTCCACGTCTTCATAGAAGCTTTCGACTTCCTGGTCATCATGACTGGATGTAGGGGCGTAGACCTGTACAATCTTCATTTTGTACCTCTTAAGTTTCACAACAAGACCTGCCACCCTCTCGTTAATGCTATAGAATTCCTGTATGTTACCAGCTATATTCTTATTAATCAGGAATCCGACTCCTAGTTCTCTTCTATCCGCTAAGCCCCGGTAGCACAGGACGTGCCCGCTATTTAGCACTGTATATGCTTATTTTGTCCTCCTAACTTCACTGAGCCCTATTATATCCCATTTACTGCCCTCTACTTCCTCCAATAGCACTGCTAGACTCGCCTCACTAGATAACGTTCTAGCGTTAAACGTTGCCAGGTTCATATTCCAATGGCGGCCTGTCCGGAGCCAGTGATTCTTAGCACCCTCTGCTGCGTCGCAGGTCTGACCGCCGCCGTGGTCGGTCGCTTCGCAGCTGCTGGGGACTGAGGGCCGGGGTTTGATTGTTGTGTTTATAGGAGGTTGTGGCCAAGTACTGCACCAGGGTGGCCAATCCTGCTCTGGTGAGGGAGTGCGTTACCGGTTCTGGTCACCGGGATCAGGCCACACTCCAGGCCTGTTTGTGCAATTTTATCAACACGCGGATTTTTTTTTTAAATCCGGGGGAAAATTGCCGGCACCGGGATTCGAACCACGGACCTCTTGCACGCGAGGCGGGTGTTCTACCTCTACGCCACCGCTGCAGCACTTATGTTTGTGTAACTGTTCTTTAATGTAATCGAGGTTGTGGATAAGACCTCTAACGTTCCAGTGTATTATGTGTGTAGCCATATTGTTCGTGTTTTTATGCTGTGTCAAGAGGAGTCAAGTCAGAGGAATGACTTACGGAGCCTTTTCAGGCCCCGTGATTATGGTACGAGTTGTGCCTTTTTTGGAGCGGTCGCGAGACTCGCGCCGCTCTCGAGGTGCTAGATGCGCCTTCTGGCTCGGGGTTGTGTCCATCGACTCTAGGGAGCCGCTGGACTTCAGCTCACACGAGCGGGGTGTTTTCACCTTAGGCCTTGCCTCAAAAAGCAGGGCCTTGGAGGCCACCAACCAAGAGGTCGATGGGCCCTCCTTCGGGGATGGCGCAGCAGCGCTGGCTGCTGACGCCAGGGGGGCTGGTGGCAAGGCCGCAACCACGCTCGTTGTGGGCCGGAGCCGGAGTCTGCTGCGACGTTGCCCCCTTGCGCGCCGCACCAGC